>NW_019732856.1:227319-261833 GCF_002891405.2 Cryptotermes secundus | reverse complement strand
ATTTGAAGGAGAAAGCTCTAGATCGCATTAAGTGGAGGAATTGTTTTGAAAGAGACTGTGGACCTGTCGTCTTGACAGATTACTGATGATGATGATGCAACTGGGGTAAAATAAATGTGAAGCTGTTCCTGAGCATAATGCCATAGAGGTGTATGGGAGTTCAGTGAAAACACCAAAATAGCAATCTGGCAGATTTGCTCCATTTCACTAGATGCTGGCAACCACCCTCATGTCTCTGTGCCCACTTTTACTTGTACTCTACATAATTCTCTTCAGTTTTATTCATCCTCATTCTTAATGATATAACCCTGGTAACGAAATTTTAGTACTAGAACAAGTAATTTCATATTCCACATTAACTTTATGAACATTTTAATTTTGTGCATAATTTACTAATTTTCTAGTGAGGACATTCCCTGCATGTAATATTTCAGAGGGAGCTCATATGCCCTCTTGCCTGTAGTTTCCACCACAATTGTGTGCTTTTAGGTGTTAGAAGAATAAGGCTGACATTTATAAAAATTTGAAAATATGAATCTTATTTTAAATTAATGAGAAGAAACATGCAAAATAATTAAACCAAAGAAGAGTGAATAATTGCACATCAATCATTTGTGTAAACATGTTTGACTTTGTAGAAAGAACTCTTTCTCCACAGTCTAAGGTGAAGCACAGCAGTTGACTGTATCAATGCAGGGAATACTACTAATCTGTTATAATTGCTTGAGCTTGCACATCAGTTTTAATGGTATTTCATGAAAGTTATTATAATGAATGTTAGTATATAGGTTTAAAAATGGTAATGGCGGCAGGTCTTGTCTCATTATGAGGTATGACAGTTTATATTGACTCTGTAATCAATTTTAGCAGATTAAATACAGAAGTAAAAAGAAGTGTAACATTCATGGAAATGTGGAGTGGCTTGCATGTGCTTGTAGTTCCATGATCCATTTTTATATGATCAGCAACGCTAACCAAGTATTTTATTCTGTAAGATCATTCCTGCAATAACTCAGAGAAGATCCTTTCTTATTTCCAATTTGACTTTATGTGTAAGAAATTCGGTTTCACCAGTATATCAATAGCAGTTGCTCAGTTACAGAAATAAAGTGTAGTAATTTCAGTAGCTTGTCTTTTAAAATTGTAGGACAGCACAGTATTGTTCTGCATGCCATCATTATTTTAAAACATATAAATTCAACCAAATTCCCCATTATAGCAACATACTGGTGTGCCACAACATTTGAATTTGCTGTGTACTTATCTCATTAACAGTACTTCACAATATGTGGTAATAGCAATGTATTTTTTTCAGCTCTGTTTTTTCATCTCATCAACTAGTGCTACTGTTTCTGTGTTGAATTTTTGCTGCTTTGACTAATATCTTTGTATTGACATTTATGCTAATGATATAAAAATTGCTTTTTGGTGTGGTTTGTTAGCAAATGCCTCATACTATTTTTCCTTTAGTTACAAATAGGACACTGTTTATGTCTACTTACATATACGCACATGCACATAGCACTTCACAATGAAAAAGGTTATGACTGTTTCCTTCCAGTTCGCTCCTACTCACTAATTGATCAATCTGTTTCTTTTTCACTACAATGTAACTTAAGCAGTTGACACTTTGTCTTTAAATTAGTCAATAAAATTTGAACCATAGTCCTGATCCTAAAAAGCCATGTCTTCATCACTGATATCATGACTGTTAAGACCCATAGCAGAGTTGTTCCGCAGCTTCTAATTTATCAGTATTGAGAGATTAATATTTCACACTGAATTATATGGTGGTCACAGTGACTGTAGACTTGGCAGCAAAGGGTCTGGCTGTGATGGTAGGCTGTGACCACACCCAACCTGCCAGTTACAATTATCCTCACATTTTATTTCAAGGCAGAATCCTTTCAGTAATCATCTTAAGTACTGGAGTCCTCAGATCTGAAGGCGTGTGACTGGTGATTCATGTTTCTTATTGCTTTTAGTTATTTCTACATGTTGCAACATAAATTGATACAAAAAAAATTCATTATTGTATGAAGGGCATTCTGTAAATAATGCCTCCTATTTTTTGTGTTAATATGTAACATCTGAGATGGATGTTGGTGGTGTTGTAGTAAAGGTTGAACCTTCCTGCCAATGTACTGTTAGTTTGGTTGTTGTGCGACAGATAGCGACAGCAGAGCAGTCTACCAAAATGGCGTCTGACACAGAAGTGCATATGAAACAGAGATGTGTTATTGAATTTCTCACTGTCGAACAAATTGTACCCATTGACATCCATCGACACTTGCTAAAGGTGTACAGAGACAATACAGTGGATGTCACAGTGAGGCAGTGGGTAGTGTGTTTCAACAGTGGCGAAAGTGAAGTGCACAACAAGCCATGCCCTGGGCATCCCTGCTCAGCTGCCACTCCTCACAATGAACAGCACTTCATCCATACATATCAGCAGATAATGACCAGGGAACTGTGTGCATGGCTTAATATCGGCTGTAATGCATTGGAAGCAACGTTGGGGAAGCTGGATTATCGCAAAGTTTGTTCCAGGTGGGTCCCGCGGATGCGTACACAGGACCACAAAACTCATCAAATTGAAGTTTGTCAGGACCTCTTGCACCAGTTTGAGGCTGAAGGTGACAAGTTTCTGGACAGCATCATCATCGGAGATGAGACGTGGTGTCACCACTATGAGCCGGAATCCAAAAGACAGTCCATGGAGTGGCGACGTGCGGATTCCCGAAGAAAAAAGAAGTTCAAGACAGCTATCGGCAAGGAAAGTGATGTGCATGGTGTTTTGGGATAGGCGGGGCGTGATTCTGTTGGGTTTCCTGGAGCCTGGTGAGACTGTCAATTCTGAACGCTACAAGACGATGCTGACTAAGCTAAAAGCCCACATTTCCTGAGTCAGGCCAGAGAAGCAGACAGTCTTTTGCTTGCAACACGATAATGCTAGACCCCATACTGCGCACATTGCAAAGTTTGGCTGGACTGTCCTACCACATCCACCTTATAGCCCTGATTTAGCTCCTTCAGACTTCCATCTCTTTGGGCCTATGAAAGACGGACTATGTGGGCAACATTTTCCAGACAACGATGCTGTCATTGCAGCTGTAAGAAAGTGGCTAGCCTCTGCTGGTGCAGACTTTTACAGGCACAGCATACAGGCTCTTGTTCATCTCTGGCAAAAGTGCATAACGAATGGTGGTGATTATGTGGAAAAATAACTGCAAGTAGCTGAAATCTTGCTATATTTAACTGCGTTATTATGCTTTCTGTATCTATTGTAGTTTTCTTTAAAAAAGTAGGAGGCATTATATACAGAATGCTCCTCATACTAAGTCATTAGTATTATCATTAGTGATAGGTTCATTTTCTGTTTCATATTCTGTTTTCCATTAAGCTGACTACACAATAGGATTCACTCTCATATCTCAAGATGTTTTATCTAATGATTATAATTAAAAGATCATATTGTGTGAGTAAATGTACTAATTATATTTCAATAAACTTCAGTTCCAAGGATTGACAGCAAATAACTGCAAAAGACAATTATGTAAGTGATGAATGGGTTGCTTGGTGCAACCTACCTCTTTGGCAATGTGAGAATTTGTGTTTTGTCTGTGTTTCAGGAAATATTGATGAGTATGTTTATTTTAAGACCCCCTTCCTTCCATAAAGGAGGTAAACATCTAATAATTTTTGCCATTTTAACTGACATTGTAGGAATGGTTCATCACTCCTCACTTTTGTTAAAAAACATTTTCAGGGATAGCATCTCACAGGATCCCTTCATCCCAATGTATTTGCCTGTGTTTATGTTTACAGAGCAAAGGCAAAGGCAAAGATGAAAGATTTTTTTTACTTATTTCCTCCTCATTCATTACCTTTCTTGTCACTGTTGCCGTAAAACTAGTAGCAAAATTCTGTGCATTTTATATACAAATTAAAGTTGTGTTAACATTTTTGCATGTTTAATGTAATAAATACATACAGTCCTGTGTGAAGTTTTTATTTGATTAGTGAGACAAAGCTTACATAAATTTTGTAATTTTCCTCATCCTTTCTGCTCGCTTCTCTTTGCATGTAGCATGAATGGTAATGTTTTAAGACTAGTGAAATGTCTCTTAACAGGAAAATTTGACAGTTCCAATCTCTAGTTACAGTTTCCACAAATAACCTTCATGTTGATCCATGTTATACATTGTAGCCCTTCAGTGACACTTTGAAATTAAGATTTGACTAAATGTGAATAATGTGAAACTTCTTCCAGTGAAGTCTGAGGCCATAATACTGACTGAAGTATAGGCATCTCTCGTTTCTGTTTCTTGCTGCCATATTCTGGTACTTCTGTTCTTAACTGTTGTTAGTTATCCACATTCCTGCATAACATGCACATACACAGTTGTAAACCATATCCTATTTAGTATATGTGATGCTTCTCAGTACAATCTGGTCCTCTTACTGATGAACAACTTGTGCATACCAGCAGACTTGTTGAACATTGCACTTCTGTCATTACATTGTATTGTGACATGTTGACCCCTACCTCCCCAGCGGTGCGTGGCGGTGGCGTAACGCTCGCGTTCTTACGGTAATAGGCGAGTTCCCGCCCCGCCACTCCCCTCCGCGGTGACGTCACCGAGGGATATCGCGGTCGCTAGGCAACGCGAATCAACAGCGGCGACGTTACGATAGTAACAGCGGTGACCTCCGCTAGCGTTACATAGCAACAGAGCGCCAGGCAAAAGGGTGCCTATTACGTGGCCGTTTTCCCGTATTGTCCGATCGAGGCTACATAGGGAGAAGCGAAGGCTATTCACAGCCAGTTCTAGTGCGTTACCACCGAGTTGTGCTGAGTTGTACTGAGACCGTCAGCGAGTCCTGGAGCTACCGCCGAGTTAGCCAGCAACTAGTCAGTTGTATTGTGGCATTTTTCAGTGTACTAATTGTGATACTGCAGATAGCAGTAATCGTCAGATTGTAATTTGGGTGATTGTAAGTGCGAATGTGAAATAAAATTCGCTATATAAAATACATCGTGAAGTTATTTGTCGCGATATACGCCCGATACGCGACAACTGGTGTCAGAAGTGGGATCAGTAACGGAAAACACGTTACAGTATGTTTCGACATTGAGTGTAAGGGTACAGGCAAACATGTCCATGTGTCTCCTGAAATCTCATGCTTCTGTTAAAAGCAAAGATAAGAATTCCTTACCTTGGTTTCTGGACAAAAGGAACAATCTTACAGGTTTATATATTGTCACGTGTTTGGGTGACTCAGACACGGGTTTGTATTGGTAATTGGATTTATTAACAACCTACAGGTCATAACTACAAACAGTTATTACACTGTTGCTGATTTACACAATTTACAATCACTCTACACTAATCTTCTCAGTCTGTTTCCACTAGTCTTCACTATCCACTTCCTGACAACGGATTTATAACACGGGAACTGTAAAAGTCTCACAAAATTACACACTCCCAATCCGACTGCACTATAGCACAGTTCACAAGTTAACTCTTCATAAAATATGAACTTCCTGTGGCTGTCTCCTCCTGAAACTGTATTGTAGCGCCAGTGGTCTTCAAGATAACTCCTGTTGGGAATCGTGGACTCAACGTGGCGTGATAATGCACGTGTTGCCAGTAACAGTTCCCCATTGTGACGCGACAGCAGAGGAGCTGTGTTAGGCAACACTTCCCCACTGTGACCTAACAGCGGAGGAGCTGCTAGGCAACAGGCCAGTAAACACTTCCCTGCTGTGATGTGACAGCAGGTGCTGCTGCTAGGGCAACAGGCAACAGTATCAGTATCAGTGAAGCCATTGGAAGCTGACAGAAGGCATTGTGTGTTTTGACAGATGCCAGTGGTTAGCCAGCATGGAGAGACAGACAGTTCTACAGTCTAGTGAGAGTGTTAACATGAAAGGAGGGACTCTGAAACGACTTGTTCAACATTTTGTGTTATAGTTACATTGAGTTGTAGTTACAGTGTTGAGGAATAAAGTGACATAGCAAGAATACTCTCGAGGTCTTGCTTCACGACAACTCCTCTGTATGGACCCCACAGTAAACACCATCTCCCATTGATGTGGATGCATGTTTACTGCTGCGTTGCGGCAACATGCTTTTGCTTGGCGCGAACCTCGTAGAAAACACATCTTCCCTTCTATTGTTGCCTCCATTCGTGTGTACTGAGCTGTTGCATGGCAACGCTTTGATAAAATGCGCTACAATATCCTGTCTGTGCATCAGTCCCAAATAAAGTGTACTGTTTTCATGCAGCTACATTAAGAGATTATGTTGCAGTGATTTTGAGGTCTTACCCTCAGTCAATTTGAAATTGTACATGAAAAGTTTTGAGATAGGAGAACTACAACATTTTTTTATGAGCATTTAAATGTACACACCACATTTGAAGACCAATTTTATCAGTGTAAAATATCAAAATTATGTTTGTACAAAATATTTTTGATTTAAGGATAATTACTGACAGACCTTTTAGCCAGGCATGTGTAACAGGAGATTATAAATCTGTACATTTGGATTGTGGTCTTCTGGGGTTATGATGTCATGTAGTCTTGAGAAGTTGGTAGCCACCTACCAGACAACATAGTGTCACAACCTGAATGGTCACAATCAAAACCTTTACCTTTGTAAAACCAGAAATTTGATATGTGTATACACTGCACTATGATAGGTATTATGGACAATGGAGTGACCTATGTGTGTGTTAGTTGCCTGACATGTTAGCATAGCAAGTGAAACAGGACTAAACCACAGTCACATTGTGGCCTCCCTTGGGAGATGCTGTTCTCATATAAACTGTGAAGAAACAAGAGAAGTCTGCATAGGATTAAATCCAAGGCTCTAGATACAGGCAGAAATGTTGTGCTTAATTGATTTATTCTGAGTGGAGTGAGCAGTTCCTAATTCTTATATATCAATCAGTATTTGATAATTAGTAACTAGTAGCTGATAAATGTAAATTACATTGAAGCTGTTTTGTAGCTTTTAGGCTAGGTTATTCACTTCAACACACAAACTCACATTGTCAAAAAGTATGCATAGAAATAATTATGTTTTGTTTCATTTGATTATTTTAAGAATTTCCATTATTAACAGTTCTTAAATAAATTTTTAGAACAACCTCCAGATGTCAAAATGAATGCGATTGCATTTTCAAAGCCAGTGTCAGAGCAAATTGAAGATCGTAGACAGAAAGGTGAGTTGATGTCTTTTGATTCGAGACAGCCTTAATCACTTGTAGTAACTCTTTGCAGGTTAGTGATGACTGCCACAGTGACTGGTCTGTAAGGGCTTAAAATATTCACACTGTTGCTTAGTGTTCTTGTTTGTTAGTAGTATTGTGACATGTTAACAAGTTAACATTAACAAGTGCTTTAGTTTATATTCAGAAGAAACCTTACACTATTTATCATGCATAAGAAAATAGCTGTTTACCTATGCCTTAAAGCATTAAACACAGGCATACACACTTTAGTTGATCAGGTTGTCTTAGTATACAGACCTTTAGATATGTGTCATTTACCTATATTTATGATCTTCAGTTTCAAATTTTATGGTTGAATTCTGAAAACCTGCATTGTTTATGAAGTACACATAAAATATCAATCTCAGCTGTAGATGTGAGTTTTGTTTTAGAAATGTTTATATTATTCTTTATGTAAATATATGTGGAATATTTTTTGGCCTTACATTGTGCTTTTTAAGCAGAAGTTCACTTGTGTGGTTCATATCAGGTATTGAGGATTTTATGGCCGTGATTATCCACATGGTGGTTTCTGCCTGAAAGCCTCCTTGGTGTCAAGCGCAGGAGACCATAAAGTGAACATGCATGATGCATTTTAGTAAGGACTGTAAATACCAAATTTCATCCAGATCTGCTTATCTAAAGTAGAATTATTACATGTTGACAGGTGGACATTATGACATATAATACAGTGTAAGTTTTTTGCAACCACAGACTCAGGTCAAAGGCATAAACCTTATGGTTAGGCTACCCCAAAATATATATTTTGTTTGCTACACACCTGGGCACGCACGTCAGTGAAGCATGCTTAAGGACTTTTGTAACTGCTACTGGTTGCATGTTTGTGCTGGTTGTCTGTGCATGCACATCTATCTCTAAGTTGAAACCAGCTTTATAAATAATTGTTTAGAAGATGAAAGTTATGGTGCAATTTTAAAACAAATTACATTATTTTTTTCTGCATGTTTCAGATTTGTATTTAAGCTGATAGAGCCAACTCTTGATTGTGTGGGTTTGAGTGACATGCATGGCTGGGCATGCTTGAAGGAAAAGATTAGTTGTGAGATGGGTGTCCTTTATTCATTCATTCATTCATTTACATTCCATGAGTCATAACATGGCTGGAAGAATAGTGGATATAGAAATAGTAAATGACAACAAGACAAGTCACATCAATTACATAAATACAACTTAATCATACTTAATCCATCACAATTACACATGTTATCCAAGACAAATCACAGTGAGTAGTCATTAAATGGTTTCAAAATTTATATGCAAAAGCATGCAACATGCTAATATCAATCAAGACTACAATAATCAAACATAAAAATGTACTACTAGCTGTCCAGTGTATTAGACCAAGGTTGTTAATTAATATTGAAGTTAAAATATTCTTCCAATGAGTAAAATGAATCTAAATTGTTTCATGCTAGAAGGAAGATTATTAAAAACCTTGATTCAAAAATAGTATGTTCCTTTCTGAAATACTGTTAAATTACATATTGGATAATGGAAATTGTTAATATGTCTTGTATTAATGCTATGAATCTTGGTTAGATTTAAACTGTTCTCTGTTTTTAATCATAAATAACAAGAGAAAACGTGTACTATGATTGGAGGGGCAAAATTTTCAGTACCAGAATAGAGACAAATACGGCTGGGGGGAGGGAACTTGTAGCACTAACTGCAGATGTTTCAGTGTATTGCCATTGTGTGCATATGTTATAACAGAAACCTATGAGGCCCAAGGACAGCGGTGTGTAATATCATTGTGTATTAGGTGCAGAAACCATGCAGCAACGAATGGATCGCCTTCAGGATGAACTGATAAAGGTCCAGATCAAGTACCAAAGAGAATTAGAGCATTTAGAGAGAGAGAATAAGGAATTAAGGAAACAGCTACTTCTCTACAGAGCAAATAAAGCAACATCCAAGAAAGTCAAGGTACGCCTGCTCCACCACAAGCTGAAAAGTAAAAACAGTTTAGTTTTTATGTAGTTCTAATAATGAAAGCAGTGATAAATGTAAAATGTGTTCTGTTGATGCAGAAGTCGCTGATTGACATGTACTCGGATGTACTCGATGAACTCAGTGAATATGACTCCAGTTACAACACGCAGGATCATCTGCCGAGGGTTGTAGTCGTTGGGGATCAAAGTTCAGGCAAGACATCTGTACTTGAGATGATCGCTCAGGCACGAATCTTCCCCAGGTACTTCCAACATAGTGCTCAGGTCTTGTAAATGTAAAAACAGATCATCGGTTAAACTAACTGTTAAAATTGGTTCAGTGATAGTAATGTAAATAGCGATTGCTTCTGCTGTTGCATGAAGATGACCTCTTTGTGCAAGTGCCAAAGTTTTGCTGATTGCAGGAATTACTTGTATAAGTATGACAGAGCGTCTCCCTCTCTTGCCTTCCCACCTCCTCCCTCCCTCTGCCAACATTTCTGAATGCTACAATTAATAGAGACAGTTTATATCTCACTTCAGAAGTTAGTATGTCTGCCATGTGTATGTTTTTATTGGTAGTGAGTTAAAAATATAGGTGGTGGTGACCTCTGCTAGAATATAATGTTCACATATATGGGTTGGGTCAGCAGTTCTCAGTAGAACACACATTCATGATGATACTGCCATAAGCCTCACTCTCTATGCAGCATGTGGAAGACAGGCTTTTTAAATTTCTGATATTGCAGTTTTTGGTCAGACTTAGGTGGGTTATTGTTATTTGGGTTTGTGACAGAGGCGCAGGTGAGATGATGACCAGAGCTCCAGTAAAAGTGACGCTGAGTGAAGGACCTTACCACATTGCACAGTTCCGTGACAGTGCAAGAGAATTTGATTTAACAAAGGAATCTGATCTTGCAGAGCTGCGTAAAGAGGTTTGTACTCTACAAAGTTTCCCATATTTTCATTAGAAAACAAAGCTAAAGCTGGAATTTTGAATATTTCAAGTAAATGGCTCACCCCNCCCCCCCCCCCCCCCATGATCTTAACATTGGCATTCATGATGTTGCTTTACATATTTGTGTGTAGTAATGTCTTAAATTAAATTTAAATAGAGAACAGCAATTCATTAGACTCCTTCAGCATAAAAGTCCCCAAAAGATGATTTAGGGCAAGTCAAAACATGAAGGGCAGAAATGTAAATTATTATGACATGGATAATGCAATGAAGTATAGTATATGAAGGCATGTGAGTCAGTTGGGAAAGATGAACTTATGAACATCTGGGATTTAATTCACAAGTTCTGAAAAATAATTATAAAAATTTGTTGCCATTCTAAACATGGGCAATTTTGAATTATATGCTCAACATTTATTTCAAAGAAACAGCATGCATATTATGATATGTTGGGATTTAGATTAGATTAGATTAGAAAGAGCTAGCCTCAATCACTGTCCAGTGATTGAGGCTAGCTCTTTCTAAGGGACCCAACTGAATAGGTGTTTTCCTTCACCTGAGGACGGAAACAGATCCAGTTTCCGAAACGTCGTGTTTTTATTTGTTATCTTAAAAACCAGGACGATGGATAAAGTCCAAAATCCCAACATATCAGTGTGTTATACACCATCGTCAGAATCCTATAGTAACTACCAGCATGCATATTATTCTGAAAACCTATTTATTGGCTGTTTGGTATGCCATAAAAGTGCACCTTCCATTGCCCTTCTTATCTCAATTATGAAGAATAATTCTTGATCTGCATTGTGTTTTGGTTTAGGTTGAGATCCGGATGAAGAACAGTATTCGAGATGGCAAGACTGTTAGTAATGATGTGATCTCAATGTCTGTCAAAGGCCCTGGCCTGCAGCGGATGGTGCTGGTTGATCTCCCTGGAATTATTAGTGTAAGTGGTCAACATGACCTTGACCTTATGACATCTTGTAAACAGGGAAAGGGTTAAGACAGTTTTCTCATTTATGCAGTTAACTCTTCAGCGCAGGCATTTAAATATCGCTGTTGTGGGGCCTCCTGCGATAGTATTTTTTAATTGCCCATTTAAATTTTGCTCTAAATTATATAGTGTATCATAACTTTTGAAATATATGAGGTATAATTATGAATTTTTCACTGAAATCATCTTAAAAGATGGTTTTATAATGTTACCTTATAATATGAGCGCTCTGTATCTGAGCGATGGAAGCAAGTGGATTAGAATTTGAGTTTCATATGTTATTTCTTGAAACATCCATCTAAACACAACCCTGCCTCACATTCACTACACCAAAAATAAATTCTTTTACCATGTTTTGTGCACACCACACATCTTTTTTGAGACTTTGCTTTTTTCCTTTGGCTGGAATATGCTCCAAGAAATGTTGTTCTGTGAGTCTTTTAGGCGGCGATTCAACTGAAGGACAGCCATACAGGATGAGGAAAACCAGAACCGTGATTTTCCACGAGGCCTTGTGCTAGTGAAATTCTGAACTTTAGCATGCCCATGTTTTTGTTATTCGGGAGACACCGATATATGACCATTGCGTTATGTATTGCTACATTGAATAGCCTCTTGAATAACTTCTGATACCACTTAGTACTCTTCTTTTGTTCAAGTAAGTATGGCTGTAGCATTTGATCCGTCAGATCCACTCCTAGCATGTTTCTGTTGTAATCACAAACAACCAAGGGCTTTGTTTCTTGTTTGTTTGCTTTATTCACAACCACACGCGTATCATCTTTGTGGTATGTTGATATCATAGTCACTCGGCCATTGTAACTGTGAGGTCAGCGCTCTATTTAGACTGACTGGCAAAGCTGCAGGAAATTGAATGTTATGTTTACACGAACAGAGAGCTAATTCTTTTCACAACAGCCCAATGCAATCGTCATCATGCTGGCATGGTTCGTTCCATATTTATGGGCCTTCGAAATTAAGCTTACAGCTTAGCCTACGGTGTACGGCAAACTGCAGGTAGGACCATTTAAATACCAGCGTACCGTGTACGGCAAACCACGCTGAAGGGTTAATTCATTGTGGTTTGTATGAGAAAAGGTACACTTAAGTTATTGTGTGAGACTGAGGTTCATGCTTGTCCAACATATCATACTTTTGGTTTCTCTGTTTTATCATCACCAGTGCCCCTGTTGTTGTCACTGTCATCACCACTACATGCTTATTATCATCATCATCTGGTGACAGTGTGAAGCTTTTTTCATGTTTTACAAATTCCAGTTTTCAGATTTTTAAATTAGCAGAGAATTTTAACAAATGTAATACATTAGGTTATAACATTTTCATAATTTGCATTCCTCAGACTCAGGAAAAAGTTTTGACGTATGAGAGCTGAAGTGAGTGGAAAATGGAGGGTATTACATAATGAAGAACCTGTTGTTTTGTAGGTTTGCTTAGTGCAGCTAGGATGGTCAGTTCAAGGAGGTATGCTGGGCTGGACATGTGACACAGGGACAGTCAGCAAAAATTAGAAATGCATACATAATTTTTATAATGAAAGATCTTGGAAAAGGACAGCTTTGAAGGTCAAAATTGAAGTTGGTTGGATCGTTTAAAAATGGATGCAAGTTGTGAGATGTAAACTGCATGAAACTGAATAGTAGGTGGTTCAGTGTTGGGCTGAAGTATTTGCACTATTGCACCTTTTGAGTTCTGTTGTGCACATGCATGTTTTTTTGACAGACTGTGACATCAGACATGGCAAGTGACACAAGGGAAGCCATCAAGCAGATGACACAGCACCACATGTCGAACCCAAATGCTATCATCCTGTGCATTCAGGATGGGTCAGTAGATGCAGAGAGAAGCAATGTCACAGACTTGGTGTCCCAAATGGATCCTCAAGGGAAGCGCACAATATTTGTTCTCACAAAGGTGGACATGGCTGAGGAAAACCTTACAAACCCTGACAGAGTAAGCACTGTGCATAACCTGCTAGTCTGATAATATCCTCATCAAACATAACCAAATTTCAATATGAGATATGTTTTACATATATTATTGTCAAATTAATTAACAGTCTGCATTGAGTAGATTTTTTTTTTGTGAGAAGCTAATAGGTGTTCACCTACTCTCAAAATTCTCCTTTCTTTATGGAACCTGGAAGGTTCATTGCCATGTTCACAAGAGCCCACCAGTGTTCCCTATTTTCATATCATTGTCAGAACATTTTATTAATTTGATTTTTATAATGTAATCATTAAAACTGGAGTTGAGAAAGAGACCATGTTTGTAGATGGGAAGATATAGTGTTGTTGGTGTTTGTTTTTTGTAGTTTTGTGGAGTGGGGTGAGACTGAGTCCATTTGGTACATCAGCCACTATTTGGCTTATTGTACCAGCCCCCTGGGTGATAGACGGGTATGAAGCATTTGGTGAAACGAGAATTGGCAGGGGAACTGAAGTACTTGGAGAGCTATGGCACAGCCCAAGACAAATTTAAAATGAAGATTGGATGAACGGTTTATGATGATGTAAACTTGATTTAACTCTTCTAGGATGCTTTTATGAACATGATGATGAAAATTTTGTTTTCATAAATGCAGGGAATGGAATTTACCCCATTAACTGCCCAAAGATCATTTGTACACATAGAGTTTAGTAATGTTGTGTGTAGCTGTTCTAACTCGACTTCATATTTTAATAAAGCTGATGACTGAAAGTGAATTCATGTATTTGTGGATTTTGATAGAATTCATGTGTATTTTATAAAAAAAGTACTATAATTTCTTTAGATTGTATTGTACCTATATTTAATAACAGTCTCATTAATTTAAAAGGATTGTGGTTTATGTTCAGATAAAGAAGATACTTTCTGGAAAGCTGTTCCCAATGAAGGCATTAGGATACTTTGCAGTTGTAACAGGTCGAGGGAAGAAGGACGACTCCATTCAGTCCATCAGAGAGTACGAAGAGAAGTTTTTCCACAATTCACGCCTATTTAAGTGAGTTCATTTTTATTATATTTCACTTATCTGACACATTTACCTGCATCTGGGGTAACCAAATGTTTCTTTCAATTTGCATCATCATTATCACAGACTGCATAAGAGTATGTTTGTTTACCGAAGGGATGGTGTGATAATGTCTGGCCAGGTGATGACTCGTAATCTTAGCCTTGCTGTGTCAGAATGCTTCTGGAAGATGGTGCGTGAGACAGTAGAGCAGCAGGCTGATGCTTTCAAGGCTACACGCTTCAATCTTGAGACTGAATGGAAGAATAACTTTCCCAGGTAACACAATAATTACTACTGCCATTAATGTTTGTACACCATAATTTAGTTTTATTTATTCAATAATCATGTAGTTGTGTAGTGTAGTGTAGTGTAGTGTAGTGTAGTGTAGTCTGTTGAAAGTCAACTGACATTTTGGAGGAATATGTCACCTCTGTCTTCAGTGTCGAAAAACAAGCCAAGCAAGAAACCAGCATGATTGCTAGTTGATTCATGCTGGTTTATTGCTTGGCTTATTCTTCGACCCTGAAGATGGAGGCAACATGTTCCTTCAAAATGTCAGTTGACTTTCAGTGGACTGCATGGTGTTATATCCCACAAGGTAGACCTCTGGCGTAACTGTTAATTTCTGTTTTTTATTAGCCAAATGAGGATTACTGATGACACAGCATTCTATTGTCTTGGTTCAGGAAGAGAGTGGATGGCGAGAGACAAAGAAAATAAGAGGTCTTTCCTCAGTCTTCTCAGTACATGTGTGGGAGGATAACAACAAAGAGAATATTCACTATATTTTTTCTCCATAAAAACTCATGACTTGGTGCTGTCACATCGTTCTCTACCTTATGAAACCAGTGCAGGCTGTTGTAATTTCCTTGATACTCAGTCGCTATTCTGCATGAAGTTGCATGGACTTTCATGCTATCAAAATCAAGTGGAGTCAGAAGTAGCTTAATGATTTAGTTTGAACAAAGTCTCAGCTAAAAAAGAAAAAAGAATGCCCATACCATCAAACCTACCAGTTAATTTGGCACCTTCTAAGGAACATGTAGATGCACAGAACTTCCATCCACATGCCACCACTTGATAATTCATGGCTGTGAACCTCTGACTTCTCTTACTAGCAAAGCAGCATATCATGATGTGCATATTGTCTCTTTTCTCTTAGGAATGGTAGTAGTGAATCCATGGTATGTAGTACCACCTTGTAGTATGTGCAGACATTGTCATAACAGTGAGAGGTACTGGGTTTCAGTCTTGGCTGGAGCAACAGCTCTCATGATTGAAATCTTAATAGTTCTTTTGAGTTCCTTCAGGAGTATGACTGAATGCTGCCTTGAAATGAGCCATAATCTTTTCTTCCCAAGTCCTTTCCAGTTCACCATGTATAATTATACTCTCATCTAATTCATACCTAAATAATCTTTATAGTTGATACAGAATTATTAAATAACATATACACCAACCAAAAAGACTGCTGAAGGATGTTGTGATTTTCTCCAGTCATTGGCAATGCATTTGAAGGCAAAATAGTAATACAAATTAGATTTACACACACATTAAATCTTTGAGGAAGAAGGTAGTAATATTTGGGCCATTGCATTGAGAAATTGATTGTAAATGTGGTCCATGACAAATCTTATATTATTAACTAATTCCTCTTAGATTGTCTGATTGTAATTAAGGTAATAATGAAATACCTTCCTGTTATGGAACCAGAAAGTACATCACTGTCATCATGAAAACTATGCTGGGAGCCATTTCAGTCTGGTTCACACCTTTACAGTCTACGTAGGTCGTACTGAAAGTCATGAGCAACTTTCTTATGCATGCAACCTGGGAACAGCAGATGAAAGAGAGTACAGTGGTAGGTGGAATCAGCTGTTGTGTTAACCTTGAGTGTCTTGTGACGTCAATAGCTTGCATCACGTGACCAGTACCACTCCTAACAAAATGGCCGACAACTATATGTCGTTTTGCCAGCGTGCTGTCATCGAATTTCTTGTGAAAGAGGAAATCCCTGCTGCAGAAATTCACCAGATACTTCATTGTGCTTATGGAAGTGTGTGCATGGGTGCGAGCAATGTTCAAAGATGGGAACACCAGCATCAAAGATGAGCCTTGGAGCGGTCGTCCTCGAACAGCCTCAACTGAACGCAACAAGGAAAGAGTGGATGAGATCATTGAAGATGATAGGCGTGTGACTGTGGACACAATAGCCTGAAAACTTGGAATAGGGCACAGTGCAGTACAGGAGATGATTGAAAGCTTGGGCTATAGGAAAGTTTGTGCTCGTTGGGTCCCGCGGTTATTGACTGAAGAAAACAAAGGTCAGCGAAAAGCCATCACCTCAGAACTGCTGCAGAGAGATCGACACAAAGGCGATGACGAAAGGTGACGAAAGCTGGTTTCACCATTTCGAGCCTCAAATGAAACGGCAGAGTATGGAATGACACCATTTGCTTTCTCCATCAAAACAGAAGGCAGNTGAAGATGATAGGCGTGTGACTGTGGACACAATAGCCTGAAAACTTGGAATAGGGCACAGTGCAGTACAGGAGATGATTGAAAGCTTGGGCTATAGGAAAGTTTGTGCTCGTTGGGTCCCGCGGTTATTGACTGAAGAAAACAAAGGTCAGCGAAAAGCCATCACCTCAGAACTGCTGCAGAGAGATCGACACAAAGGCGATGACGAAAGGTGACGAAAGCTGGTTTCACCATTTCGAGCCTCAAATGAAACGGCAGAGTATGGAATGACACCATTTGCATTCTCCATCAAAACAGAAGGCAAAGACAGTGCTATCAGCTGCAAAGGTGATGGGAACAGTCTTCTGGGATGCAGAGGGGTTTATTCTAAACCATTAATGCTGCTCGTTATGTCCAGACGCTGCACAAGCTCCGTCGTGCATTGTGCGATAAACGTCCGGGACGAAACATCATCATCCTGCATGACAACGCTCGCCCCCATGCCGCTCGCCTCACATTGGAAGCAATTGCAAAGATGGGGTGGGAAGTTCTTCCACACCCCTCCTATAGCCCTGATCTGGCACCCTCCGACTACCATCATTTTGGATTTGTGAAGTATCAGCTGCATGGACAACGTTATGAGACAAGGGAGGCGATTCAGAAAGCAGTGCGTCAGTGTCTTTGGATGTCTGGAACGGAATTTTACAGAAGGGGAATTTTGAAACTTCCAGAACGCTGGGAGAAATGTGTACAAAGAAGTGGCGATTATGTGGAAAAATACAGAAAGGTCTGTAGATTGAGGTGGTGTATTTGGTTTGTCAATAATAAATCATGTTACTTTATAAAAAATTGTTGCTCATGACGTTCAGTATGACCCTTGTATTTCTTGAAGACTGATTTCAGTATGTATTTCCGTTTGTGCCATCTTACAAGCATTTTGTCATCATGAGGTTTTCATGCCAAAATTTTGTATGCATTTCTTGAAATATTCAGTTGCTAAACCTTTTCTTCAGATTGAGGGAACTAGACCGTGACGAGTTGTTTGAGAAAGCTAGAGGAGAAATATTGGATGAAATAATCAATCTAAGTCAAGTTTCACCCAAAGACTGGGAAGAACTTCTCATGAAGAAAATGTGGGACAAAGTCTCGATGCATGTATTTGAAAACATCTATCTCCCTGCAGCACAGACTGGCAACACAAGTGAGTTTTTTCTTTCATTTCTCCCAACTCAGTTTTACGATATATAGGGATCATTAACTTTTTACACTCCACCTGATTGAAACTGTGCCTAAAATTTTTTATCCATTAGAGGAAATAAGTTTAAGCATGTGTTATACGTGCATGTCACACATGATAATAAGACGTGCTTTCACTTTATATGAACTTACATTCGCGGGAGGACTTTCAGTACTATTTTAAATATCTTCTATTTAAAAGCAGTATCAGACTCATGTCTTGAATGATTCCCAAGACACTGTATTTGATACAAGGTTTACTATACGGTATATTATAGAAATCTGTATATACCGTAGAATGTGAATTTCTTCATTTGGGGTTTCTGTCAAGCAGTAATCCAGGGTGTTTGACATAGACCACAATTAAATTCTGCAAATATTTCAGGAAATACTGCCAGCAGAAAATTTCATGGACAGTTCTTGAGAGATTGCAGATAATTTCTGTTTGTTCAGGCACATGACAGATTTCTTGGACTGCAGGCTTTAACTGCTATACAGTATGAAAATGAAACACTTCCTTAGTTTTGATTTCAGTTTTCTGTGTTGTGACTCAGGTACTTTTAACACAACGGTTGACATCAAGCTGAAACAGTGGGCAGAACAGCAGTTACCTCAGAAATCAGTGGAATCAGGCTGGGAGGGTTTACAGACTGAGTTTCAGCACTTCATGGAACGTGCAAAGAACAGACCTGATCATGATGGCATCTTTGACAATCTCAAGACAGCTGTTGTGGATGAAGCTATGCGCAGGCATTCATGGGAAGATAAGGTATCTCTTGTGAAGAGTACTGCCTTCTGGGAAGTTATGCCGTGTAGTTTGGTAGACATTTACCCACTTTTCAGAGGCACCACATTCCTCCAAATTGTGAGTAAACATGTACCATACTATACAGCATCACACATGCCAGAAGACAGTAATTTTTTTAGTCACAGCAGTGATAACCTGGAACCCAGTCTCATATCTTTTATGAAGTTTAGTCCTTTTTATTTTATTAGTACATAGATGTTTTAGCTGTATGGTGTTATATCTGATCTGTATTCAAAAGATACCTCAGTCCAATCAAATCGTAGCTGGGACAATCACAACTGAGGTTTGTGTTCATTTTCTTTGTCTCTGTAGAGAAATCAAATAGTCATTACTGCTTCCATTCTCATTTAATTTCAAAATTCATGGTATCTGTCATTCATTGCTATGTAAACTTGGTAGTTGATGTGGTAAGATTAATTACATCGGCAGTAAACACAACTACTACAAAAGTATAGTTTGAATAATAATCAGTAGCCAGAAACATATCACAGCTTAACACAAACTTTTACAGTGAGACTAATCTGTAATTATGTCATATTCTAAAATTAAATTTCAGTCTTGTCAAAATTGTTGTGTCTCAGAAATGAGAAAAATTATCTGCATTTTATATACAAAAATGGCCTAGACAATGCCGATCTGACCCTCTGTAGCACATTCTTAAAAACATCTTACTCTGTCATAGCTTCTTAGGCTTCTCCAGTTCCATTGAACAAGCTTAATTGGTTGATTCACATTGAATTTTGTTGTAATGTTGCTCGTGAAGCTTGACGGCTTTCCACAGGTGTCTGACCATTGCTTTAGCATCCCAGAAGTTTATCACCAATTTGATTATTGTTACCAGTATATTCTTGACTATGTCCTCCATCTGAATGGACTCCAACTCATCTAAAGATTTCTCTAACATTGTCTGGTCTTTTGAACTGTTCTTTTTTCTCTACATTGCTTGGACTTGGTTCAGATACTTGAGTCCTGCTGTTGTCCATGGTCATCTTCCATTGCCTTCTCCTCAGATTCCTTCGGATCGGCTGCCTTGGGGCTTTATTACTTTCACTTGTCTCTGTATTATCCCATTCCTTTCAGCTTCTTGGTATTTTAAGAGGAGGGAAGCCCCTCATATTAGGTTCAGCATATCTTCAGAAGCTTTCAGCACCTGAAGAGAACACAGGATTTGACTGCCAGGGTTGTGACCATTTTTCGAAAATTTTCTGTGCTTCCAAGCTGTCCTACTCAGCCTGGAAAAACTGTGGGACGTAACAAACACTGTACAGCACTGAGCCTCAAAGTTTTCTAGGATGTACTGAATAGGAACAGACAGTGAATCTAGTGAATGATCTGGGAATATCACTGGTGGTGCTTTTCACAGTCACCACAAACAATCACTGCACATCTGCAAACTGAGAAAAATCTGACATCCTGCACATCATCACATACTACTTGGAGGAAGTGACAAATATATACAGAACTGTAAATAGATGACTTGAAGATTGAAAAAAACATTAGTTCAGTAGGGGACTTTTGTGGTTATGGTGATGAGCCTTTACATTCCATTATCAGAGATTTTCTTGACCATCTAAATAACAGACAGATGCTCAACGAGGACTCTGTACCACATATTCAGTCAGCTGGCTAGCTAGCAGTTAAGTATTGTAATTTGAACTGACATTATATAACTTTCCAGGCATCAGAGATGTTGCGAGTGATACAGTTGAACACACTGGAGGACCGGTCAGTGAATGAGAAACAGCACTGGGATTCGGCTGTGAAATTTCTAGAGAACAGTGTCAAGGAGAAACTTCAGGTCAGTATCTTGTTCTAGAAGGCAATTATTATCATTCTGCTAACTCGTTATGTCCGTCTTCAACCATTTCCATGTTGTTTATGGAACATTCCATAACTATGTGCTGTCTCAGTCATTTATTATATTCTGCATACAACTTGAAGTAGTTGCTGTTATATCATGTTGTGCACATTCTGCAGGCAAAATGTGAAGTTAACCCTGAGCATAATTAATTAAGCAGCATGCCATGAAAACATATGGGAGAGTGGAGTTACCCATTGGATAGGAGGTCAGGTGGGCCACAGAGGCAGTCTGGATGTCATGGTAAAGAGAAAAAAATCTTACCTTTGCAGGGAATAGAACCCAAATTCCTCAGCCATCCATCCTATAGCCCTGTCACTATAATGACTGAGCTTTCCTAACTTCCATATTCTGCAGGTGTACATGGAGAAGTATTACATATATTTGAGTTTAATGAAGTGATAAATTTGAATTTCAATAAGGAAAATAGTAGTAGAGCACTCCATAACAAGAAGTGTAAACTGTCGCAGTGCATGACCCGGCAGCCTCATGTGAACAATTTACAGAGCTGTGTAATGGCTTGAGTAGTTAATTGGTGACTTCTTACTGTAGTGTTGTGTGTTCATTCTCAAGGCCATTTGTGTGGAACCTGTGGATGAAGTGATGCTGGATCATGTTTTTCTCAGAGTACCTCAGTTACCGCCTGCCAGTCATTACTTCATCAGTGCTCCTTACTCATTTGCTGTCATTCTTAACATCAGGGGCTTATAACAATATACTTTTTTGAGGCTGCAGTACATTGAGAGACTGTCTCATCTCACACCTGTTCTTATTGTTGATGTTCTTGCTGCTGCTATCATTATTATTGTTAAATGGCTATACTGACCACTTCCATCAGTCATCTGTTGTCCTGGAAGTGATTTTTCTGTATTACAGAGCATCCAGACTGGCTCTGGGGCTCTCACAGCCTCCTATCCAATGAGTACGGGGGACTCTTTCCAAGAGGATAAAGTGGCCAGGTTGTGAAGCTGACCACTCACTTTGAACTAATGTCAGCGTTAAGGATGGGGGAGCATAGTGGTTAATTAATTAAGCACAGGGATAACTTTACCTTTGACTTCTACCTTACATTTAAAATGAAAACAAGTTCTGGATTACTGCAGTAAGGGCTAGGATCTGTGAATATTTTTGTGTTCAGGCAACAGAGATGATTCTGCGAGAGATGTTTGGCCCAGGAGCAAAGGAGAGATGGCTGTACTGGAAGTACCAAACTGAAGATCAGATTAAAAGAAGTCATGTGAAGAATGAATTGGAGAAGTTTCTGTTAGCAGATTATGTGAGTTCAACATAAGATAAGTAAGGTGTCATGGTTAGCTCTCTTGGCATGGAGACTAGCAACACTGAGGTGTCATGGTTAGCGGTCTTAGCATAGAGACAGGCTCTGCTGAGTTTGTATGTATGCGGATTACCTAACTCAAGTCAGATGGTTAGCACTTCTGGAGACTAGCTGTGCTGAGGTTAATTGTGGTTTTCCATAGTCCCTCTAGGTAATGTTAGACATTATAAAACTGCAGGTTAGAGTCTTATTAAATAAACCAAGACATTAAGAAAATAAGTGAGAAAATTCTGATTTAAAGTTGAAACTCAGAGAATCAGTTTTGTTAAACTTGTACTGATGATATTGGAATGTGTTCTTTTGCCTAGGATAAGAATGTAACAGCTATGGTTAATTTCTAGATTGTACTGATGATAATGGTATATGTTCTTTTATCTAGGATAAGAATTTAGCAGCCATAGCTAGTTTCCAGAAAACAGTGTGCATAATATAAAAAAGATGCCACTTTAATGCGAAGGCACATCATTTTGCTATGTTGTATATGGACATGGTGGTAATATTAGCTAAGTATTGAGCATCTTGAAAATTACGAATTGAATAATATAATTTTTGGTCACCCTGCACATAGCAAAATGATAGTTTTGGTAAAAGTTTCAACTTGTAGCTCAGCACTTGCAGCCACTTTCAAGCTGCTGGCTGAAGAGATTGATGTTTCTTATTCTTTTGCTGACATACCTGCAATCCAAAAGTTCCTGAAATATACTAATAAAAACTATTACGTCTTACCTGGATCTTATTCTGCACCATCACCTTCAAAGTAGTCCCCTTGGGAGCGCATACACCGATCCCAGTGTTTCTGCCACTTTTGAAATGCATCCTGGAAGTTTTTCTTTGTTAAGGAGCTTAGTACCATCTGCGTTTCCGCTTGAATTTCCTCAACTGTATCAAATCTTCGCCCCTTCAACTTGATTTTCATCTGGGGGAAGAGAAAGAAGTCACATGGAGCTAAGTCTGGTGAGTATGGTGGGCAGAGAACAACTTCCATCTTGGTACCCAGTCGTTCGTGCACCACTTCTCTGGGTGTTTTCTCCTCATGTCCTCCCTCAAATGCCTTAGAACATTGCGATAGAACTCTTTATGACTGTCTGACCAGGAGGGACAAACTTGTTATGAACAATCCCGTTAATATATAAAAAAAAAAAACAGATCAACATGGACTTAATGTTGCTCTTGACTTGTCAAACTTTTTTTGGCCAAGGTGAAGAAGGGCTCTACCATTGCAAAGATTGCTGCTTACTTTCAGGGTCGTAGCCATAAACCCAACTTTCGTCACCAGTGACAACCTTCGAAAGAGTTTGGATCCTCTTGAAGCTGTTGTTGAAGTTCCCTGCAGACTTCCAAGCGATGCTGCTTCTGTTCATTTTGCAGCAGTCATGGCACAAACTTCGCTACAATCCTCATGTTCAGTTCCTCTGACAAAATTCGTTGACGTGTACCATAACTTAGTCCCAAGGTGTTACAGAGGTCTTGGATGGTCAATCTACGATCTTGCAGAATCAGATCCCTAACGACATTTTCTGGTGTGCCAGTTGATGGCTGTCCCGAACGATCGTCATCATCAGTCAATGATCGGCCATTTTTGAAACGCTTATACCAGTTGTAAGTTTGTGTCTGGCCTAAAATATTGTCACCAAAAGCCTGCTTCAACATTTGGTGTGTTTATGCAGCGGTTTTCCCAAGTTTAAAACAAAACTTTATACAGACACCACTCAACTTGATGGCGCTTGCCACACTTATTCAAGAAGGGTGTGTGGGGAGACACGTAGCAGTATTTTGATGTACTCATAACCATTCGTGCACAAAATTCAAATTTCGGGAACTTTTGGATTGCACCACATGTGTGCTGCACAAACTGTCTCTAGTAAAAAACTGTTATCGTGAACTTTGATGTCACACAGACAGCTAGAGTCTTTGTTATGCCATACATGAATGGAAGGGATCAAAAGTGTGTTTAACCCAAATTAATCTGAAACTGTCTCCAATCTACTGTCAATGATTTGCTTTCATGAAACCACAGATCACAGCTAGTTTTCTTGTTGGTACAGTGACTACAGCACAACTATACTTGAACCACTCCATGAACCAGGAGTGTCAATGTGATAGTAATGTACACTGTTACACTATAATTAGATTCTATTTTCAGCATAATTCCAGTATACAGTTACTGGTGGGAAATCCAGATATACTTGGTTAATATTTACTCATCAGATGGCAGTGGACTGATGTAAATATGCTATATGTGTACAGTGTTACAGAATTTTATTAATATGATGTATTACTTTTATGGAGAATTATCTTATTGTTTTGGTTTAGAAATAATACTTTTCTAATATCTCATAACTCCATTTTGCAGTACAAATCCATTCTAATTTTTTTAAAAGAGTTTGTTTGTTGAAGGTACACAAATTTCTTCAAGCATATAAATTCTGTCACAGAGTTATGTTTCCTGATAATGCCAGTACAATAAGGGTACGTTGATGACAAGCAATCTCTCAATGTACTTTTAGGAATGTCATCATAATTAGCTTTCATTAACCAGTTACAAAAGCTCTTTTTAGGTTCTCTGAGTTATATACATTGAGCTCATAAGTTATGCTCAGCCATTACCATCTTGAAGACGACAAGGAACCAAGGACCTCTGGCACAGGGTCCAAAACCTTGACCACATTCTGATTATGTAAAACCAAAATGCATATGTAGAATTAATTGAGAGTATGTTGTATTCCAGAAGCACCCTCCATCCCTGAGTTATGATGAGATAATGACAGTCAGAAAACTCATGGAGCGGAACAATATAGATGTGGACAGTGAATACATTCGTGAGACTTGGCATCCAATTTACAGGAGACATTTTCTGAAACAGAGCCTGGCACGTGCATATGACTGTCGCAAGGGCTACTACTTGTACCACCAGGGACTGGAGTCAGAGGTGAGATAAGCCTGTTTTGTTCATAAGAGGATAGAAATTAGAATGGGTCTGTGTATTGTGTGGATGAGAGTAAAAGGAACTGAAAGCTGTTGAACACAGCGATTTGGATGCATTATATAGAGTGTTTGGTGGCTTTATGTCAGTACTTAGGATATTATTTCTAAGGTCATTCCCAGTCATAAATTTAGTTTTAATATGGGTCCACGTATCAGTGGTTAAGGAGGTATGGATGTTTCCTGTTATTTTGATGAGCCTGTGTGAGCAAAAATGTTCAGATGGAGGCTTGCTTACTAGTACTGCTCTTGCTAGCCCAGACTATACTCAGGTTGTACATGTGTTGTATCAGACTGTTACTTACTCTGAATATTCCATTTATATTTTCAAATGAATACACAACTGTACATTTTGCATGGTTTTTTGTAATGACAATGCAAATACTGCAGTTGAAGAATATCAGTGTTTATTTCCACAGTGAAGAATTTCAGATAGTACTGTTCATCAACCAGTTGCATGAAAATGGCTAATTTCCAAGATTGTTGTCATCAGCTAAACATCTAACGTAGCAGAATGTGGAAAAGGAAGAAATGGCACAGGGCAAGCCACACATTTTTTTTATTGCTAGTGGGGTGGGACTAACTCCCTTGTACTGCGGCCACTTTTGGCCTATTGTACCGGCCCCAGATGATAGGTGAGGGTGATTGTTGAGCAATTGGTGGAATGAAGATTGGCAGGGGAAACCGAAGTACTCGGAGAAAACCTGCCCCAGGGCTACTTTGCCATCACAAATCCCAGTTGACCTAACCCGGGATAGAACCTGGGCCGCCGCGATGGGAAACCAGTGACTAACCGCTTGAGCTATGGCGCGGCCCGAAAGCGCACATTAGTGCTTGAAGAATTTCCACATGGCTTCAAGTCTTTTGTATGAGAGTCTAGCAAACATTAAGCAATGAAGGACTATTTGTATCGTATCCAAAGAATGCAACATCTTGAACCTGGGGACCAGAACTCCCAGTTGTGGGCCTTATGAAAATTCACAGAGCAATTACTTTTAACATTATTTTTTTGAGAATGTGTGGTGTTGAATCATTGGTCAACATTTTGTTGAACCATAATGTCTTACAGGAACGTCTGCCATATCGTAACTATTATAACGATTTTGCAAAATGAACTGCCACCCCTGTAAGCACGGTTACAGAGTACTTCCAGCATGATAGGGCATCCCCATATTCAGTAGACACATGGTACAACAGTTCCCTGACTTGCATATTGTCTGTAATTATCCAGAGAAATGACCACTATGGTCACTGAATGTCACTTCACAAAATTTCCTTATACTGGGTCACACAAAAGTGTGGTACATATGAATGCAGTGTAGACAGAAGAGAGGAAATGTTTCGTCAAATTTTTGGTGCTGCAAGAAGCACGAATGACCTGAATGTCCTACTTAAGTGTACACATTCTGTGGTGAAATGAACCAGAATATGTATCCAAACTGATGGTGGTCATTTTTCACATTAAATTGAATTTATCGCGTTTGATCCCGGGTCTGGTCAAGTGGGATTTGTGGTGGACAAAGTGGCGCCAGGGCAGGTTTTCTCCGAGTTCTTCGGTTTCCCCTGCCAATCTTCATTCCACCAGTTGCTCCACAGTCGCTCTCACCTATCATCTGGGGATGGTACAATAGGCCAGAAGTGGCTGCAGTGCAAGGGACTTAGTCCCACCACACTAGCAATAAAAAAAAATTGAATTTACACTAATCTATTTTTTTTTTAAATAAAGCTTAATTATGTCTGTTTAAATCATCTTGAATTTCAGATATGCATAGCTTCCTAACTGCCGAGAGTTGGGTCCTTGTTTGTGTGATGTTTCTGGCTGGGAATGACTGCATGAATAGATTCTGAAATACTGACATACAGTCTTCACAGCTGGGGAGGGGGTTGGATTTTCAGGATTAATGGTATATTTCTCACCACTACTGTGCATGGAATTGTGCTTCCCACCGTCATATCCACTAATTACCTTTCTGTGTGGGGGGATAAGTGGCTTGAGCATAAGGCTGACCAGTCACTTCATCTAGGTCCAAATTTAAGAATACACTGAGCTTTATATACTAGTATTTGTAAATGACTAATATGAACATAATGTAATTGTGATTTTTTGTTCTCATGTCAGCTGTCTTACTTCTTACAAAACTACATCATATGTACAGGTGGATTGTGCTGATGTCGTTCTCTTCTGGAGGATTCAGCAAGTGCTCAAGGTGACAGCCAATGCGCTCAGGCAGCAAGTCATGAACAGAGAAGGTGAGCATGAAGTGAGGAAGTGTTGAATCTGAGTCGAATCAGGGGCATAGCAAAGTTATAGAAAATTTGAAAAGATAATTCTGTACCTCAGGATGGCTGAAGTACATAAAATTGTGCCATCTCCTGAGCCCTAGTACTTCTGTGGTACAGATATAAACCATTGTGTTTCGAGGTCTACAAACTTAATTTCATTTGGCATGAGGAATAATTGCCACAACAGTGGAATAAACTGGTTGGCATAATGGTAACACTCAACTTATATTCGGGAGGTGTTTGGTATTAATCTTGGCTGGACAATGGCTATCCTGATAACAATTGTTTTTGGTTTTATTCAGTCCCACCAGGCAGATTCTGGGAGGGAAACCAGCCATATCCTGATGATTTTTTTTTTGTTTTCTTCAGTCCTTCCAGGGAAATGCCAGGATAGTATCCTGATTATCCCAAAGCTGCTTTCTTCATCATGATTCCTGTCTCATCCTACCATTCAGCACTATATAGTCTAGTTACCTACAGTCAACGTACCTGCTGTTTTACCCTCAGGGAAACAGCCCCCAGTACCCGTTGTTTTGGAGGCTAAGTGGGTCCTATAGCCAGTTTGAATATTATGGAAAAGAAAAAGATGACTGGCCCCTGCCAGGAATCAAACCTCAACTCCACTGTCGCTATATAAATTGAGCTGTCACGGCTCTTCTGTTGTTATGTACTTTACCAACTTATGCTGAGTTAAATGATTCATGTTCTTTACCCTTCTACAATCTGTATGAAGATATGGTGGAAACATTTTCCTGTGCTTTATTACTAATGTAGCACGTCGCTTGGATAAAGAGATCAAAGATGTTCTGGAAGATTACAGCCAAGACGCAGAGAAGAAATTGAAACTGCTGACTGGACGAAGAGTTACACTGGCAGAAGAACTGAGTAAGTTGCCATCTTGTTTAATATGAGCAAACATGTTACTACATTTGTAAAGTCATTCTACCATCTGTGCATACATTCAGGCATGTTTGTTTGAAAACAGATGTTTGTTAGATGTTGGTATGAGAGACCCATTAAAATTAAAATTTTTTGAGACATGCACATATTCTTGGGTCATGTGTTGAACTGTTATTTTAAAACGATTGCAGGAGGAGACCTGATATAAAGTTATCAGAGTTGCATTTTGTCTATGAGAAAGCCCTAATTTTGCAGCTTTAAAAATAAAGGGTTCATAGGAATATAGATTTTACATAAAAGCAGTGTCATAAGAAATCAGTATTTTTTCTTATGGTGTAGTGAGATAATTTGGGCTTCACCATGTGAACTACAAAAATTAAAAATACCAAAATTAATTATGCTATATGTCATCTCAGGATCTACAAAGACTATGCACTAGATAGTTATTCAGAATAATCTTTTCAGCTTTGGTGACAGTGTTGCAAATATATGCAAAACAATAGTGGGAAAATATCTGAATAAAGTTGTTTTCATAATCTAAAGGGCTGGAATTGGTGATAATTATTCTGGCGTCATCTGCAAAAAGAACCAATAAAGGTCCCAGAATTGATCCCTGGGAAAACCATTATTAACTTTGTCCCATTCAGAATGAATATGCCAATTATTAATTACAACTCTCTGGTATCTATTTTTGAGGTAGGATTTTATCAATGCATTGGCCTTAGCAATTATTCCATAAAATTCCAGTTTAGATAGTAAAATATAGTTGACACAGTCAAAAGCTTTCTTCAAATCATAGAAAATGCCACAAAGTAATATTTTATTATTAAGTGCATTTTATATTCCATTAATTAATTTATATGAGGCTATTTCTGTAGATGAATTACTCCTAAAACCTTATTCATTTGCTAATATTCTGTTACTCATTATACAACTGTGTAGGTGCAGTCTTGCATATGTAACCTTTTCAACAACTTTTGAAAAGGATGTTAGTAATGATATAAGTCTGTGGTTAGTCATATTTATCTCCATTTTTAAATAAGGGTTAATTTCTGAATATTTCAACCAAGTGGGGAAGACACCGGTTGAAAGAGTTCTGTTACAAATATAAGTTAATGGAGTGCTAATGAGGCCGGTCACGGTAGCCGAGTGGTCTAAGGCATGCAATGTCTTCGCTCGATCAGAAGCTGGGATCATGGGTTCGAATCCCACTCAGGGCATGGATGTTTGTGTGCGTTTGTCTGTGTTTGTCTACAGGTAGAGGCCTTGCGACGAGCTGATCACTCGCCCAAGGAGTCCTACCTTGTGTGTAAGATTTAGAAAAACCGAAGTGAACGGAGTTCATGGAGGTAGGCCTAGGCCCACTGGGGCTGTAGTGCCGGTGGGGGAGTGCTAATGAAAGGCACGCCAATTTTTAAATTTTAACCAAAATTTCATCATACCCATTAGAATTTTTTGGTTTTAAAAACTTAATTTATTTTCAATTTCTTTAGTAGAGGTATGGTTGAATTTAAATTTAGGGGAGTTGTGTAAGCTTGAGACAGATAATTCAAATATTTGTCAGTATCAGACTCTATAATGTGGCCAACATTTGCATTATTGGTATTGATTTTGCCAGCTATAGTTAGAAAATAATTATTTAAAGACTCTATAATCATATTAGAATTATCAGTTAATTTCCCATTAGTATTTAAAAACTGTAAGCCTGCAATTTTAATTTTTCTCTCCAGGTGTTTTCATTTTGTTATTAGAATTAGAAATTAACGTATTAAAATGAAGATTTTAATTGTGCAGTATGTTTTATAATATTATTTTAGGTTTGGATCATTACTATTCCTAAGAGCTATGTGCTGACATGAAATCTTTATACCACATTTCATCCAAGGAATATATTTAGTTTTAATTTTAACTTTTTTTTTTTTTGTAGAATATTCTTAGATAAGTATTAAGAAAGGAGTTGAATATGTATAAACATCCAGATCGACAAAAACATTGTCTAGAGTTTCATAACTTAATTGAATCAAAAACCCATTCATGGAGGACTTCCTAAATTTCCTTACTAATTGGGTGCAACTGTTATGTGTTTGTGAGTTAAATATTATTTATGTATATAATCTGTCCATCATGATCAGACAGACTATTAGCATTCTTTGCAATTTTGAATATTGTATGTCCCTTATGTTATTTCATGCATAAACAAATCTGACATATTAACTGCACAGTCATTATGTTATCGACACAGCTAATACATGACATACATGACACTTCACTGAGACATAATTCGTTTCTCTTTGTATTTAATTAAATATAGAGCACCATAAAAGATGTTACCTATTTTTTATGAGATGTGAGATGTTCTATAGGATTAGCCATCTAAGGGAAAATTGTTCAAAGATAGCTTCAATAGAGTAAGTTTTATAACTGATTTATGTGGATCCAAATTAAATTTGTATGACTTCTAGTTAGGAGATCCCATATGGAATATGTTATAAAAAGTACATTAAATAGTTTTGGGGTGCAACATGGAGCTCAGATTGCTAGCTGGACAGACAAGCATGAGAGGCCTGTAATGATGGAGGAGATATGTTACATGGACATGCTGTGGAATGTGGAAGTCATATCGTGTACACATTTTTGTTTACTTTTTCAGAACGAGTTCGGCAGATCCAAGAGAAACTGGAAGAGTTTATTCAAGCTCTTAACCATGAAAAGTAGTGAAATGAAATGATGTACAGGCTTCTGTAATGCACCTTTGTAACTGAGCTTTAAATACTAACACAGTTGCAGTTTGCACAATAACAAGAATTGTTATATAACTATTGTAAATTTTCTTCATGTGTTCATAAATATAGATAAGACTAATGAGACATGTATACAGACATAACATCCTCTGGCTCTATAGTGACAAGAGATATAAGATAGTTATATATTTGTGCTAGAACCTTTCAGTATGATCTTAGGTGTCCAGTTTTGTTTAAAATAAGTAAAAGAGAAGACACATGAATGTGTGTGGGTCCACAAATACATATTCGTACAAGTGGAAGACATTTCATTCATGCAAGGAATGGAATGAATATACAAGTAGTAAAATCCAAACTCCATGAGGCAGAATTCCTCTTGAGAAGCTAATTGATGCTCAGCTACTTTAGAAATTCCTTGACTTTTATGGAAAGTTCAGTATCATTTTTAAAAGAATCCGCTAAAGGTCTCTATCCTGGGCCACATTAATGCAGTCCACATCTTCCCACCCTTTTTATTTAAGAATCATTTAAATTTTACTGCTTGACAGTCAACGGGAATCATATCTTTCATATTTTTATTCACCACTGAGCCTCCTTTCTTCCTTTCCTCTGTCCTATTCATGCCTTTATATCATTCTTCATTTCTTTGTTAAACAGTGAATTACATTAGATCATTATCATTCAGATGGCACAGTTTTGAACATGGGGCTGTCACCTCGATAATTATATGAAAACTATGATGACCTGAGGACATAACATATACACAAACAGTCATGAACATTCATTACAGAGTGAACAAGAAATGTTTCACCAAACTTTGGGATAGGGTTCCACACACTGAAATAATGAAAAAAAGTATATATGAACATGTGTCCGTAACAGTTGCATTTTGAATTTTAGAACATTTGAGGACAATAGCCTGTCTATACCTTCCAGTTTTCCTGATTGTTTATAGAACACTGTCTTGTTCTCTGGAAAGGCAGTCATGAATTAGTGTGTCTCGTACCCCGCAGAGACATCAGAGCTGGTGTGCCTCATGTACCATGCAAAGGTACTCGTTAGTACATGTCTTGTACCATGTGGAGGCAGTTGCCAGTCATTGTTTTACATTTTGTAAGTCAGTTGGTGTGATGGTCAAATTGTGTTGTTCTGGTCACAATGGCAAATAATGATGGAAAGTATGGTTTGGCAGATGGAAGTATGAGAGAAGCAAATTGTCTTTATCAAGAATGGTTTCCTGGAAACGAGCATGTTCAGTGGGATTCATCAGCATTTCAGAGACAGTGGAGCATTTGTATTGAACTGAACAGGCCAAGGAAGGCTGTTATCAGGGAGTACTGCTGATTTGGAGGAGAGGGTGTTGCACCACATGGAAGAGGAACCTGGGACTAGTGCAAGGACTGCAGCTGCAAAGAGAGTCTTTCAAAACACAGCTGCATGGATGTTGCATGAAGATCTACTGTATACTTACCATCTTAATGGGTTCAAGCCCTTACCCTGCTGACTGTCCCAAAAGATCTGTGTTCAACCTGACTTCTTCAAAAATATGCAACCATTTCACATCTTGTTCACCAATAAAGCAGGATTTACGCATGACAGCATTACCAGCTTCCATCATACTTGTGTAGGCAGATGAAAACCCCCATGCTATTTTGCAGTTGAGGCATCAACATCAATTTCAGATTAATGTTTTGGCAGGTGGGGGATTGGCTAATAGGATCATGTTTTGCCAAGAAGACTCACAACAGCAGCATACCATATTTTCTTGGTAAATGTTCTATCAGAGCTAATGGAAGATGTACTTCTACAAGTATTAAATCACATGGTTCATGCATGCTGTGGCTTCAGCTAATTTCCTCATTCATGTTAGACGATACCTTCGGTGAAAAGTAGATGGGTTGAGGTGGGCCAATTCCATGGCCCTCATGCTTACCAAACCTCAATCCAGTTGTTTTTTTTTGGGGGGGGGGGGCTTTGAATGTTTAGTTTGTAAAAGTTCAGTCCATGATGTAGCAGAGTTCCAGCAACATGTGGAGAATGCATGTGGTACAATTAGAGGAAGGTCAGAATTTTTAAACATCTACAGCAGTCTGTGAAGCACCATGCTGAGCTCTGTGTGGAGATCGGAAACTGTAATTTTGTAACCATGATCCCTACTTCTGTAGCAAAAGAACAGGGTTTATTTTATACCTATATAAAATAAGGTTTATCATATTTCTTCAGTTAGGGATGGTGTAACTTGCAATTTATATTTTCGCAAGCAACAAAAATCCTTTTAATTCTGAGTAATAGAAACAAAAAACTCTAGACTAACAGTTAATAAATTGCCACCAAGTCAAATTGAATCTATAACCTGTAAGTGATGTAGGATAACTTTGCATAACTACAATCAGAGCAAAAGCTGCCTTTTTCATGTGTAACTAGACTATGATTTGTTCCCATGAAGTTTCATATACTTTATATGTGGGAAGGAAATTAAAATGCAATATTATGGATGGCACATTTAACAAGAAACACTTTTCAAACCACATCTATGAAAGTGGCACCTCACTGTTAATTTAATCCAACAAAAGATCAATTACAAAACTGTAGCTATACCCATTAGAGGTAGTACTGTCTACAATCTGTAAGAAAGATGTCATGATACTAGAATGAACATCCAGTCACAACAAAAAGCAACCTTAAAAAGCTTCAGTGTATTGCTGTGAATATTTTTGAATCAATACATTCCTTCTGCTGTAAAATTTTAAGAATCTGAAACAATCCACTCTTATAATTTCTAGACACAAAAATCAAGCAAGTGACACTAGTGCCTTGCATTTTTGCTAAACCAACCTTTAATTATTAAACATTTTTCTGTAGTTCAATTACTATCTCTTAACTGTCAGTTGCATAGTTCTTTCCATGGAGACTACCGTATGTCCAAAAAGTATCCGACTTTATTTTTTTCCGCTGTAAGTAATGGCCAAAGGGGTGGGGAAACTGAGCGTAGTAGTAGAAGAGACTTTCATGTGCATGTGCGATTTTTTGCTGACTTGCAACACTGCCGGATGTGTCTGTGGCTGCCAGATAGCGAAGTGGTGTAACACGTGTTCATCGCATTCTCGTTTCGCTGAAGATGACAGAACGCTTGGAGCAGCGATACTGCATTAAGTTTTGTCAGAAACTTGGGGATACCCAAGCTGAAACAATTCGCAAAATTCAGCAGGCTTTTGGCGATGATGCAATGTGGGTCACTCAAATTAAAGAGTGGTTCAACCGCTTTAAACATGGCTGTATGTTGGCGGACAGTGAGCAGTGTTCCGAGAGACTGTCAACGAGCCGAAATGCTGATATCATTGAAAAAGTGTGGACGCTGATCATGGAGGACCGTTGTTTGGCCATCCGTGAAGTTGCTGATGAGGTTGAGATCAGCAGAGGTTCCACAAACACAATTTTAACTGAGGATTTGGGCACGCGAAGAGTGGCGGCAAAATTTGTGCCCAAGCTGCTTGTGCTGGAGCAGCAACATCTCCGCCTTGAGGTTGTGCAGGACATGCTGGAGTGCGCCAACAGGGATCCTGAGTTCCTGAAGACTGTGATCGCTGGTGACGAGTCATGGGTGTACGGATATGACCCGGAAACCAAGGTCCAGTCGTCACAATGGAAGCATCCAACATCCCCGAGGCCCAAAAGAGCATGACAGGTTCAGATCAATGTGAAGGTGATACTG
>NW_019732856.1:214080-226806 GCF_002891405.2 Cryptotermes secundus | reverse complement strand
CATTTATATATATATATATATATATATATGAAGCTTGTGTGATAGCTGCACATCTGTAAGCCCTGTAATACATAATTACATTTTTCATCCATGGTCAAATAGGAGAAATGTATTGATTTTGAAAATGCAGAATGGCTTTCAGTCATGTGAAAACTGGTGTATTTACAAATACTTCTAGCTGGCAATAGGCCACATGTGTTGCAGGCTTCTTCATGCAAACACTGCAAAAATATTTCTGTTCCACATTCTAATCGCGAGATGGTGAGACAATACTCAAGTGCCAAAAGTCATGGGATAGCAGTATGTAAATTTATTTTTAAGTGGTGCCACCGTCCCTTGACGGCTTTGGAATACCCAGAGCAGTATCAGTTGTGAGGTGTTCTCTCATGAGTCAGGTTGAACACCGGCCAGTCTGCTCATGGCAAGCCGACGTGAATTATCAGAGTTTGAACAGGGCATAATAGTGGGTGCCAGGCAGATGGGACATTCTATTTGCGCTCACTCAACATTCCTCGATCCATGGTGTCACGTGTGTACCGGGAATACCTTGTGGAAGGCATTTCCACCCACTGTGGACAGTGCAGTGGCCAACCCTGGGTGCTTAATGATCATGACCAGCGGCGTCTAGCTAGAATTGTCCGTGGTAATAGACAGGTGACACTGGCTGAAATCACATCCACATTCAATGCAGGAGGTACCAGACGCATATCCAGCAGGTCAGTGCAGCGTTCTTTAGCTTCCATGGAATATGGGGCAGAAGACCAACCAGAGTGCCTCTGTTAACACCAAGACACTGGACATATCACCTCACCCGGGCTTGTGACGTTGCTAATTGGACCCTGGAGGATTGGTAACGTGGCGTGGTCCGATGAGTCATGGTACCAGTTGTTTTGGGCAGATGGTAAGGTTCAGGTGTGGTGCAGATCCCATGAGGCCATGGACCCAAGTTGTCAACGAGGCACCATGCAGGCTGGTGGTGGTTCCATACTGGTGTGGGGTGTGTTCACGTGGCATGAGTTGGGTCCGCTCATCCACCTAAACACGTCATTGACCGGTGACCGCTACGTTACACTGCTTGATGACCATTTGCAGCTCTTCATGGACTTCATGTACCCCCACAATGATGGGATATTCCAGCAGGACAATGCACCATGTCATCGGGCTGGAGTTGTCCAGAATTGGTTCAAGGAGCATTCTGGAGAGTTCCGACGTGAACCCAATCGAACTTTATGGGACGTGGTGGAGAGGTCCATTTGCACCCAAAATCCTGCACCTACAAATACCAGGGAGCTGTGGGCGGCTATCCAGACGGCATGGCTCAACATCTCTCCAGAGGTCTTCCATCCACTTGTGGAATCGATGCCACGTCAAGTTGCTGCATTTCGCCAGGCTAGTGGGGGTCCTACATGATACTAGGTACCTATCCCATGACTTTTGGCACTTCAATATCAGACTGAAGTGTATCAACTTCTGGGATGTGATATATTACATCATACTGTAAGTAATAGAAGTAAGTAAAGCTATCCCTGTAACAGGCCATGAAGGCCCATAGGGTTGTGAGACGTTGAGGGTCCCACATTATCTAGACAATTGGGTCAAAGATGGTGGTAAGGTTGTCAGCCTTAAGTGCTTGCTGCGCTTTATTCTCCAGGAAAATTATTTGATTAATTCCTGGTACTCATTTCTGTTAGAGGCTAAGTCAACCCCAGGGCCGTACTGCAGTTGGAAGGACTAGGTCAACTGAAAAAAATCCAATGACCTCATCACGATTTGAACCCACAACCTTCTGGCTTGTAACATAGCCCCTCAACCAGCTATGCTACCGTGTGCCCCCTACATCATACTGTACCTATCTTAAAGTTGCAATATCTGTTGTCCACAACAGCCAGCCCTGAATTTTTCGTATGCAAGTTGTGAAAAGGTAAAACCTGCTTATTGTCACCCGAAAGCTAAACAAACCCACTAAATAGATTCTAATATTATTGTATCCTGTAACAAACAATTTGGTAAAGTGATTTAACTTTTCATTCTATAAATTTACTAAGTCATTCTTCAGTACATAAAGTTATCATATACAACTCAGCTCCACCATTGCTTTGTAAGCTGTAGTGTAAATACTCAATGCATTACAATGCTCCATTCAACTGAAGATAAAAAGTTGTTTTTGACACACAATAATCGCTTCCTTTATAGTTTCACACAGTTGCATTTATCACTCCATCGGACTTGCTTGCTTCTTGTCAAAAAAGTCTATTTCTACACACTACCAATATACACTCAAATACACAAATGAGGTTATATCTACTTTCATCTTTGGGTGAATGAACATTTATGTTCACGATTTAAGTTCAAGGGCACTGTCACTTGACTCTATTCCCTCACTCAAGAGATGTTTATTGTCTTCAATTTCTTTCAGTTTTTGTTGAGGTTTTATAACTGTGAAATACTTATGGACTCTCAAACCAAGTAAAACACAACCGTATAGTGTAGCACCGACACATGCTAGTACAACTCCCTTATGCAATCTGTCAAATATTTGGTTTCTCGTTCGGCGTTTGATAATCATGGTGGTACTACCTTCACACACAATTTGATATTATGTAATGATAAGAGTTACGTAGGGTTCAACCACAAAAGTGCACCACAGTAACGCTGCAGTTCGTGACTAACATACCTCGGAACAGCACGGGATAGTACGGGGTTACGGAAAACTAGGCCGACGTAGGCAGCGCAGTTGATTGAGGAATTATGCAACAGGCTGGAAGGTCGTGGGTTCCATTCCCGATGAGATTATTGGATTTTTCAATTGATCTAATGCTTTGGGCCGCATTATGGCCCTTGTATCGACTCAGCATCGGTCAGAAATAGGAGAAATGAGGACCTGGATCTTCCTGGTGTTACGAACCGGAGACGCATGAGAACATCCGTAAACCCATTGTCTACAAAATGTGGAGGCCTCGACGTCTCACAATCATATACGCCTACATGGGCCTCCACGGCCTATTACTGGGATAGTTTTACTTTTTTTACGTTAAGGTGAAATGTCTGAATAAAAAAAAAGTCCCAGACTTTTGACCCTCTTCTGCTCATGAATTGTCAAATGAAATAAACTAATTCTGTCAATTCCAGTAAAAGTACAGAAGCGAATCTCGTGCTCGGAATATATAATTCGACTGAATTAATCTACTTCGTTTTAAAAGTGTTAGTTAGTAAATGTTATAAATCGTCGATTTATTCGATTATTTTTAGTCCACTCCTGCCAATCACTAGCACATACCTTGTTAGTCATTATCTTACCAATTCAATTAGATCCCGGCTATGAATGTTTATTTGTAATATATAATGATCAACGAATATATATTGAATTAAATTTATTCTGTAATAATTTCGCATATTTGTCGATTCTCTTCAGTTGATATGTACTTTTGTATAACGTAGTTGTTCAATATGGTGTCTTTTTCGAGGGAGTAGTTTGACGAAGTTACGTTGTTTGAATGTAGTTCTTCAGAGTTTTGGAAACTTCTGTCAGTTTTACGGGTTTAATAGTAACGATGACATCGAGAAGGTATGTTTCAGTCAACCACAATGCATATATATATATTGCTTTCATTTTGTGGGGTGAACATTAAGCAAGTGTTTTTGTAGCAGATGTCAGATGGTTTTTTGACACATTATGAAATCACAGTTGGTGGGCTAGCCCTTGATCCTAGCTTTCTTATTTCCATTAAACTACCGTTAGCACAGAAACTTTTTGGTGCACTGTATATGATGATAATGCATCAAAGTTGTAGCTTTATTCATATTTCTAGTTGTGGGTATTCATTACAAATGCAGGTAAATATTTTTTCTGAGTGGTTTATTTCTGGATTTCCCTGGTTCCCCCGGTGGGAGTTATCTTGTCTCTTGTATGGGGCTAACTCATGGCATAACTCCAAGGTGGAGCGGATTTGGGTGAGCAGTGACATTCAAACTTTCATCACCTACTTTTTCTCACTCTACAATCATGCACACAGCAAAATACTGGGATGAATATCTTTATTGTAATATTGAGTATTATTGCTGCAATGAGTGAGTAGATGGTTGCAGTGGACTGAAGTGACATATTTTATCTTTCATGTTCAAGGGACTGAATGTTTTAATGTCAGTCTGTATGGGTTTGGTTCAATCACACATTTAATTCTTTTATTTCCTATGTCGTAAAATGACATTGAGATTCACGAAGCCTCAGTTCTCCCTGATATTCTGCTATTGAAAATAATTTGTAGGAGATTTCAGTATTTGCTTAAAGGGTAGGTTCATTAAGTGTAATTGAGGAACATGCAATTAGATTAAACTTAAGTACACAGAAATCCAATCTAAAATTATGACCTTGCATTGTTTCCAAATGAAATATAAAGGCTACAAACAAAGTAAGGCTGTCATCTCCAGAAGAAACAGTTATTTAGTTCTCGTTTATTTTGCAAGTTCCATGAACTTTTCAGGTTAGAATTCGAGAATAACATTAACCCCTTAAAGGACTTAGAACACCATGTGATAAGCTGTTCTCATCTTTTCTAATCATTTGAGTAAAAATTTATCTTATTTCACAAATTTTTACCATACCTTTATGATTCGATAGTGGGGGGTGGAGTCAAGCTGGGTCCACTCGGCATGGCGGCCACTGATTGGCCTATTGTAGCCTGCCCTGGGTGACTATGATGATGGAGAATTTTATGGAATGAAGATTGGCAGGGGAAACCAAAGTACTTGGAGAAAACCTGCCCTGGTGCCACTTTGTCCATCACAAAACCCACTTGACCAGACCCGGGATTGAACCTGGGCTGCCGTGGTGGGAAGCCAGCGACTAACTGCTTGAGCTATGGTGTGGCCAATTCCTTTATGATAACTGTTGGACATTATTAAGTGATTTTGAATTCTGATGTTAAGCTTTTCTTATTAATTGTTAAGAGGAAGAGGAAGAACATTAACTGTTTGAAGTTATATGGTGAACTGTGGAGTTATGGTGTGATAAAGGCAACCTCTGCCTGTTTCAGGGGTAGACACTTTGAATGTTGTATGTGGGCTGTCTCTTCTGACTTAGCCTTTTGTGGTTTTCCACATTTTCTTCAGAGGCACCACCATAATGCAACACATATTACCATTCTTTAATCATCACATTTCATTTGATGTAACATAACCCGTGCACTTCATGCATGATTGTAAACAAACAAAAAAATCTAAATGAAGGTGTCAGCAGACTACCTTTGTCTCATAAAGGGAAACTGGCAATGTGAACACAGTTTTGGCGTTGGGGGGTTAGAGTATATTCCACTGCAATGTTTATATAGTACCATTTTCTTGTTGTCAGATTTGAAGTTCCCACAGTGGAGATTCTGAAGATTACTGTACACACATTCTGTTTTCATTTTCATTTTGAGTGTAATCAGAAACAATACATCAGCTGTCTGTAGATTTCAAGAAAGTCTATGATTGAGTTATGAGGGAAGTATTGTACAATACTCCTATGGAGTTTGGGATATAGATACTTTTTTTTACTGCTAGTGTGGTGGGACTACTTTCTTTTTTACTGCTAGTGGGGTGGGACTAAGTCCCTTGTACTGCGGCCACTTCTGGCCTATTGTACCAGCCCCAGATGATAGGTGAGGGTGATTGTGAAACAATTGGTGGAATGAAGATTGGCAGGGGAAACCGAAGTACTCGGAGAAAACCTGCCCTAGCGCCACTTTGTCCATCACAAATCCCACTTGACCAGAACAAGATAATCGAACCCAGGCTGCCGCAGTGGGAAGCCAGCGACTAACTGCTTGAGCTATCGTGCGACCTTGGGATAAAGATAAACATTTGTTGAATGGTTTTCCTATCGAGAATGGTCTAAAAAGGGAGATGCTTTATCACTACTTCTTTTCAACTTTGCTTTAGAATATGCCATTAGGAAGGTTCAGGAAGGCAGGTGGGAGTCAAATGAAATGGGACACATCAGCTGCTGGTCTATGCTGATGATGTGAATAGACTGGAAGATTACATATTTACCATAAAGAAATATATGTGTGTGCGAGAGAGAGGTTCTGTTTACCCTGTCAAACACAGCAAAAACAAAGACAAAGTAACTCAGTCACATTCCACTGTGGTTGCATTCCTAAAAGACCATAAAGAAAGACAGAGGAAACTAAGTATGTGTTACTGTCTCGTCACTAGAATGCAGGGCAATTTCTTTGTAATCTGCCATAGTGTTCATGTCAGTGCATTAGTGACTGTGTTGAGTGACAGTCAGTGTGATAGAATTGGAAAATGGGAAACTTGGCCGATTTTGAAAGAGGGCAGATCGTTAATGCGCGTTTAGCTGGAGCATCTATGACAAAAACTGCCACATTAATAGGTGTATCAAGAGTGACGGTTTCTATGGTTATGTCTGCATACATGAATCATGGGAAGACATCATCAGCGAAGAGGAACAGTGGGCGAAAATCAGCACTGACAGAAAGAGATCGTTGTACATTGAGAAGGGTTGTTTTGAAAAATCACAGAACTACTGCAGCACACGTGAACTGCAGCAGAACTGAATATTCTTCTAGAAGACTCTGTTTCCACAAAAACTGTTTGATGTGAGATTCACAAATCCAGTATACATGGTAGGCTAAACCTCTGATTACTGAAAGTAATGCTCAGATGTGTAAACGATGGTGTCACGACCATAAAACCTGGACATGAGACACCTGAAAACGTGTGTGTAGTATGGCCATATGAGTCGTCCTTTACACTGTTCCCTACATCAGGAAGAGTTTATGTTTGGAGAACAGCCAAGGAAGCCTACAATCTGGAATGCCTGGTTCCAACAGTGAAACATGGGGGAGGTTCTGTGATGGTTTAGGCAGTAATATGGTACCAATATTCTGTTGTTCCCATTTTTACCCTTCATGGCTGAAATACTGCAAGGGAAGTGCTTGAACAGGTTGGGTTATCAGGTGCATCCTGTGATTCAGATGTTATTTCTGAACATCGATGCAGTTTTACGAAAAAGAAAAAAACAGTGTCCCCATTCACACAGCTGGAACAGTTCAGTCATGGGTTGAAGAGTGTGAAGGTGAAATTCAACATCTTCCATGGCCTACACAGTCCACAGATTTGAACCTCATCGAACCACTCTGGTCAGTTTTGAAGACTAGAGTGAGGAACAGATTCCCACATGCTCCATCCCTAAGGCAACTTGAAGACCTTCATGAAGAATGGTATAAAATTCCGCAATAGACTATTCTAAATTTGTATGAGTCCATTCCAAGAAGGTGGTCCAGCACCATGTTAATAAATGTGTACCGTATCTGAAGTGTTTCCATTACTTTGTTCAACTCTTGTATATTATCTACCTATAGCACTACAGCCCTTTGTTGCATGTTGGCTGCATTTTCAGTTTCTTAATCCTACAAACAGTCGGTAGGACTGCTTGGACGGGGATCAGCCCGTCACAAGGCCGCTACCTGCACACAGAACAACACAAACACAGAATAAACGCACACACAGATATCCATGCTTTGAGTGGGTTTCGAACCCACGATCCCAGCGTTCGAGCGAACGAAGACAGTTCATGCCTAAGACTATGTCCACATTAGCGAGTCGAGGTTCGAGCCAAGCTTCGAACCGAGCCGAGTCGCGAGCACAAGTTATAAGTTTCCATGCGGTTCGCAGTTATGTTCGCAGACTATGGACGTGTTTAATGCTGGCTACAGGGTTCGGCTCGAAGCTCGGCTCGCTTATGTGGACACAGCCTTATACCGCGTGGCCACTGTAATCGGGCCTGTATATAATCACACACGCACACACATACGCACGCACGCACACACACACACAAATCGTTATGTTGCTACTCGAGACTGTGATAACAGTGCGCCGAAAGAGTGCAGAACGCACTGGTTGCAGGCTGTCGCCTACCATTTCTGCTGTTAGTCTCCCTCTCGTCATTTCATGAACAGTCCTGGGTTCGGATAAGTTCTTTAAGCTTGTCTTTAATATTAAAAAGTATGACTGGACAGTGAGTACACGAAGTGGAGGACCCTGTTATTTGTAAAATTCCATAAGCGTTTTCAGCTAATTTAAATTTTTACCGAATGGGAACATTTACGGAGGTGTATACAGTTTTTGTTTTATACAGCTTACTAGCCTTACATATAACTCGCTAGCCTTTCAGGCCAATAATATATTAGTGTGGTGCGTGTCGTTCGGATCCTAATGTCATTCATATCCCTGGAAGTAAAAACCTTTGTTTTGATCGAATTAGCAAGAACTGTGAAATCACACTATAAAGTTAAGCTTGCAGTCGTAATAAGCAGGCTCGGCCACACCTTAGCAGGCCATATGGACGTTTCATTTTGGTCATGATGTGAATATCGATCACAGCACCCGTTAAAATGTTTGCCCACTTTCTGCACAAAATTATCAGATTGTTTACATCTACATTCCTTTAAAGACGATGTGCTTTAACAGTTGAATCAATTGACGTAATCGTGGAATTTGAAGAGTATTAAGAATATATTTGTTTGAGATATGAGTTTCTCACGGCGGCGACTATGGAGAGCGCTAAGGCCGTGCCATAGCTCAAGCGGCTAGTCGCTGGCTTCCCACCGCGGCGGCCCGGGTTCGATCTCAGGCCTGGTGAAGTGGGATTTGTGGTGGACAAAGTGGCGCTGGGGCAGGTTTTCTCCGAGTACTTCGGTTTCCCCTGCCAATCTTGATTCCACCAATTGCTCCACAATCACCCTCACCTATCATCTGGGGCTGGTACACTAGGCCAGAAGTGGCCGCAGTACAAGGGACTTAGTCTCACCCCACTAGTAATAAGAAAAACTGGAGAGCGTTATTTTCTGGAATGTGACGCCGTGTAGTCTGCTAGAAGTATATCGATCTTTGCTTAAGATTTCTACTCCGGCCTATGTTCGTATTACTTTTCCACGCTCAGCTTGCTCTCCTTGCCGCTTGATTGTTCGGCCTACTCTTTCACCCTGAAAATGGAGGCATTTAGTTCCTCCGAAACGTTGTGCTTTTACCAGACTACACAGCATGACATACCAGAAGCTAGTACTCATAATTATATTTCTTTTCATTTAACATAATACTTATATTAAAGTATTTTAACAGTAGCTTTGTCTGCTACAGGTGAACTCTGATCATCTTGCCATTGCTCATTTGAAGATAAATTATTAGTGCATTTGGCAAAGCAGTGTGAACTAAGATAGGAACCAACCCAGAGAACTGCAGATTATCAGCAGCCAGTGCCTGTCATTTAGTTTGCAGCCGCAGTTACGTGGCGGCACTGTGTAGTTATTTTTACACCATAAAATATGAATCAGACCTGGCAAAGCATTAACAGATTAAGTGTATCATTAGCATTTTCTAATGGACGGTAGAGGCAAGTGCCTATGTATTTCCACCCTCTAGTTATCGGTATGATGTATTTATTTGATAAGGAAAAATGACAGGCTTATAGTATCGTCATCTTTTTATGTTCTGTATCCACGAGATGAAACTAAGTTTTATATGACATTATATGAGTGTTACGTCATCGGAAAAGCCATCTGGACTTTGTGCTTAATTTAGCACCATCAGTTATACGAATATGAAGTTCTTATTTGGAAGTAGCACTAACATTATTTAATACACGACACTAACAATTTTATGTTTACATTCTCCCTTAAAAACGCGTGTTTTGTTGTGATAATTTTTGTGTCTGCTGATCTACTGAAATCTTTTTATACCTTACTGTCGATTAGTTACAGCCTCACGTGCAACACTGTGTTATGGAAAAATTATTAACTTTAAAAGTTTCGAATTCCATCACTACATGTTTCGACCAATGTGGTCATAATCAGTTGTTAAAATTTTTGACGAGGAAAGAACTGTTTTCTGTTGTTGCTTATGTTTTTATGTACTTTAGATGCGCATGTGTTTTTGAGTTGGTGGGTTGTGTTCTCTCTTGTGTTTTGTGCTGCGTGTCTTGTTCTCGAATACCGACAGCTTATTAATTCTGTATTCACCTTCCAAGCAGGAGAGTTACCCCTAATCGTATGTTCTTGGGCTTCATGTTGAATACATTTTCATCTACGTTCCATGTCTTGAAGCTGATTCCTGTATCCACAACCTAAGGAGGTGGCAAGTCAGCGATGAGAATAATTTTAACTACTAATATTCTCGTTTCGATATCTTTACTTGATTTTGTCTTTGCAGATATCATTAATGGAATACAAAGTCAGAATCGTATGGATCTCACAACATTTGTGCCAATATAAACTTCAGCAGTCGATAAGTTTCATTAAAATATAAAATAGATGTGTTATGTCTAAAATCACTCTGCAAGACACTGAGAATGATCTACAAACGAGAATGGCATATATCTTATGAGCAATGTGGAAGAAGAACTGAATGGGTTTAGTTGGCATTAATTGAGAGACACATGGCCATGGAAGTTTGAAAGTTCCGATTTTTCACGTTGGTCCGTCTTTGTACATTATTGGTAGATAACGACGCTTTCTGCGTGGAGACTTTCTGCGGCGGATGGTAGGATGATAAATAACTGATAAATTGGGAATATTTGTAAGGAAATTGTCGTGACCTAATCGAGACACTATACCGGCATTTACTTGGGCAGACTGAGGAAAACCACGAAACACCCCCATCAAGATAACCGGTGTCCCCGGTCGAGATTCAAATCGAGCATCTGCCGAATACAAGACCAGAGCTTTACCTCGAGGCCAACCTTTTCGGTGTTCGGTTTGGGTTTTCATGGATTTGAATAAGTTGTAACATGTGTGTATATATATATATAATGTCTAATTAAAAATAAAGCTATCCCTGTCACAGGCCGTGGAGGCCCATAGGGTTGTGAGATGTTGAGGTTCCCACATTTTTCTAGACAATCGGCTCATAGATGGCGGTAAGGTTATCAGCCTTACGCGCCGGCCGCCTTTTATCCCCAAGAATATTCATGGTACTCATTTCTGACCCCAGGGCTATAGTGCGGCTGGAAGGATTAGGTAAACTGAAAAAATTCAATGACCTCATCGGGATTCGATGCCGCCACCTTCCGGCTTGTAGCATAGTACCGCAACCAACTACGCTACCGCATGCCCCCGTATAATGTGTATGATGTACATAATACAAGCGGATCCTAAAGTATTGTCGGGTTTTCCGTGGCCTATAATTTTCAAACCGTAACATGCAGGAAAGGCACGCACGTTGAAGTTGTTTAACATTCTACAATATTGATTCTATAGAAAATAAAACTTTTTGAGTTACACTTTCACATTCCCTAAGCAGTTTGTTTTGTTTTTTTCCGGTTTGGAAATTATGGGCCACGAAAACCCCGACAATAATTTAGAATCACGTTTTATATTTGGCTGNATATATATCCGAAAGAAAACTGATGCACCAGGCCGTTAGCTTGGTATGACCCCCTCCCCTTGCAGTTAGTTTCTCCCACATTTCTCGTGGCCGCCATGTTTCTATTTTATATCGAAATAATTACCTTAACGGAAGTTGATAGTTGAATATTTCCGAAAATCTCTTAACTCTAAAGACCCTATATGAAGAGGTGGTAGTTTCGCAAGTTCTCACGGTCGCCATATTGCTGTTGCTATTAATAGGGAATTATAAAGTGCAAGCCTCTGGGTGCATGCTTATCAGGTCTAATAGCAATGTATCGGTTGGTCCAAAAGACATTACGGGACGGACCCCTTAGGCCTACAAGTGGACGAACACTCCGACGTGATACCAGATGCCTATTTTCCTTATCACAGTCTTTAGCAAAGTAGACTAAAAGAGACTGTAACAAAAGTTGGACTGCTCTCTGTTCGTGTTATGGATGGTAGGAACTAAAAGGCACGGACGTGGGATAATCTCTTCGTATGCCGTTCATACAGGTTTTTATGAAATCGAATGATTGTTTCAGAAGTCCAGAGTGTGTTGTTATGCACACTTGTGTTCGGGAGGTTGTCGGTACACTATCTATCCTGAATGATGGTTTTCACTGGTTTCCTCAGTCCTCGAGGTGAATGCCGAGAGAGTTCTTTGATTAGGCTAATGACCTCTTGCTTCCAGATCCTTTACAATTCATTACTCACCAGTCGTCATATCTTTCGACGTTGTATGATCCAGATGCTGACAGCATCATAAAATAATTCATACATTATTGTATTTAAGCATCCTGTTGCATGCATGTAAACAATGAAACCACGTTAGTCCTTAGAATTTTCACTTTTTACAACAATGCACGTGAAATGTATGACATATTCAATGTAGGTAACAGTTTTGGCGAATTTCAAGTGACTGATGATGGCCGGTTGGGGCCGAAACATGTTGTAAGAAGTGAAAATTCTGAGGAATAAAGTGGTTGCATTGTTGACGGAACTGTAATATAAATATTATATATAACCCATACATGTCTTTCGTCGAGTGTATCGGAGAGGAACCAGACCGGAAGTACAGCTCGCTGCGCGTCCAAACCCCATGAAGCGCAGGCAGCGGAATTCTAAAGTGCAGAATTTGAGGACTTTTGAGAACAAAGTGCTAAATGCAGTATTCGTCTTCATAGCGGCGAACTAACAAGGAATTTCACTGCGAATGAATCAAAAAGGTTGAGGCGGGTGGGGCATGTAGGAGACAAAGGGGAAAGAATCGTACGTATTGTGGTCTTCTCTCGCACTTGTGCCATACTCAGAAGATCGAGCAAAGTGACTCAAGCGG
>NW_019732856.1:124112-214009 GCF_002891405.2 Cryptotermes secundus | reverse complement strand
TTTTTTTTTTGTGATTTCCCCAGTCTATCTTGGAAAATGCCAAGATAGAATTTCAGATAATGCCACGACCGCTTCCTTCCACTTCTTTCCAATTCACTCAGTGAACATTCTGTCACGTGTTAGGGTTTTTACGTGACTTATAAGACAGATTCTGGATTGGATGATTTTATTTATTGCACCTTATACATTCATACAGTTGGGGACTAAAGGCAGTACAGCGCTATCACTATTCTACACACTTGCAAATTCACCGTTGCACACGTACTAGGATCTCAGTCTTCACCAGTCCGTATCCTGGCAACGGATTTATTACAGTCTCACTTCAACTCACACATGAAGTGTGCTTGGCACAATCTAATTCCTTTCTTGTCGTTTCTTCTCAATCACCTTCGATTTCCATCTCCAGAACTCTACTCAATTCAAATTACTTCTCGACTACTTCATTTCACCTTACAACTGCTGTTCTCTGCTCCGTCCCGTCAAAGTCAAAGTCAGAATCAAAGTCACATTGCGACTGACGATCAGTTATTTATTACTGCTTGACAGTTACGGTCTTAGTTTTTGTGGGGCACCCTCTCTGACGAGAGGACTGGTCTGTCTTTTGTATATGCTGCTGTCTCTTGCTAGCGGAATCTTTCTCGGGTCCGAGTCCCTTGGGACTCGCGACCATATTTTACTGTCTCAGATTTGAGACTTCCCTTTTCGTCGCAGAGTCACGGTGGAGGTATTCGACCCCGCCTCCAGACGGGTCACAACAACCGTCCTGTCCCATCCCGTCCCGTCTTCTGACTGTGCCCTCTTATAACTCCTCGGCACGGACCCCACGGAAACATCGTCTTTTATTGTCAAGAATGCGTGTTTACTGGCCCATTACGTAACAGTGGATGTCCTTCTATTGTCATGTGCGCGTGTGTTGCGGGAATATGTTTACAGAGCCGTCTAGCAGTTGTTATACATGTCACAATATCTTTCTGTGCTAGGTCCGTATAGTCTCAAATAGAGACAGCATAAACCGGAAATAAAGTATCATAACCTAAAACACCACAGTACGAATCAGCGCCGTGGAAACGTCAGATCTCATGTTGGAATCCTACGTCTTTAACTTCAGAGGAAGAGATCACTTTCGGTCATATAGGATTACTAAACAGATAGGCCTATTAGGGAAATAGGTATTGATGAGAACTGGTTTAGGCTAGGGCGTACTGACCAGTGCTATATCTTGAATTTATTAAGCCTGTGAATAGCCTTCAATCTGAAGGCCGTAGCTATGGAGCTTGTGTCCATGGTCAATGTCTGCACATTCCGTGATATTCGCACAGTGGGAAAATACTACCCGTGATGTTACGAGGTTTTGAAATACCCCGAAATCTATTTTTGAGTGAGTTTTCTGTCTTTGATGTACATGTAGGCCTGTATTTATGCAGGACGTCTTATCGGGTGCTCTGACTTCAGTACTACATGTTAAACGCTTCTTGAAAAATCCACAATACCAAAAAACAACAAACACCGTGGCCTGTAGTCCGCAAGCGAACTGTACCGACCGAGCGACCGCCGTTTGTCGGCGAAGTTAGTGCCAAATTATGCGGATAGGTGTCACTTGGTCAGCGCAACGGATCCCCACGCCCGTTAATCTCGGTTTTCTAGACCGTAGCCGCAGTTTCCTTGAAACAGCTCGTCGGTTATCCTCACGAGGCTGAGTGGACCCCGCTCCAGACCCACTACTTCTCAGAAGATCTGGTAGCGCCGGGAATCGAACCCGGGACGTCTGAATCTGTAGGCAGTAACTCTGACCCTAGACCACAGAGGCGGACAGTCCACAATACCGCAATACCGAAATATAGCAAGTATGTCAGAAGGTATATTAGAGACTATATCTGATGGAGATGCTAAATGGAAATGTCAACTGGATTGAATTGGCTCATGTTAAGTTCAAGACAAGGGATATTCATTTCGGTAAGGAAAGTTTTTTTTTCTATATATGGATCCAGTCTCTTTTTTAGGATCCTTGTTAAAATATTATATGCTGTCGGTAGTAATGATATACCTCAATAGGTACTACATGTTAATTTATCCCCCTTTTTAAATATGGGACATATAATGCTCTTTCCCCAATCTTCTGGTATCTTTTCAAATTATATAAGGAGCCAGAGATCTCAGTGACGATAAAGCTTAAAAGATTGCAATGGGCTGGTCATGTACAGAGAATGGGAAAGGAGCGTATCCCAAGAAAATATTATACAGTACAATAGGTGGTAGGAGACGTGCTGGGAAACCAAGAACTAGATGGATTGATGCGGTGGAAGAAGATACAAAGAAGTTAATGGGCGTAAGGAACTGGAAGAGAGCAGCGCAGGATAGAGAGGAATGGAGGGGCTTGATAAGGGAGGCCAAAGCCCGACATCGGGCTGTTGCGCCATAGAAGAAGAAAAAGAAGGAAAGTTTTTAGCAGTTTATTATCAGTCGAATGCTCAAAGGAGCATTAATAAATAATAATAAATAATAATAATAATATGGGAGAATTGAAGTTAACATGTGAGATATTTATTAGGTGTAATATGCCAGTCCTGATTGACCGATGCATTTTGTCGAGAATTCTGAATACGTGTACCAGATCTCTCTTGGCGCACACAGCTTGAAGAATGCGCTTAAAGCTTCTTATCATGTACGGTATGTTAAGTGGAGAGTTGCTGAGATGCCGTTCAGCTGAGTGTTAAAACAACACAACAAATATTGCAAAACCGTAAGGATGACCATTTGCTGTAGGCCTGAGTAGGGTCGAACAGAGTGGAGTATGTTGCAAACACAGTGACTCTCCGACTAATTAATAACAGAGCGTGAAGATCCGTCCTAATTCGAGTATCTTGTAATTTACATTTCGGTCACAGAAGGGTTTTCCTTTCTTGAAGTTTACTGTTTGTTCTTACTGTGTGTTCCACATTTCCATCATGCTCTTTGTCATCGATTTAATCGTCCGTAACAATGTAGAGTATGAGCCGTGGTAGCGCAGTTGGTATAGCGACTGCCTACGGGCTGCACGACCTAGGAGTCGGAGTTCGAGTCCCGGTAGGGTCAGAATTTTCTTTTCAGCATATCGTCCAGACCGGCTCTGGGGCCCACCCAACCTCCTACCGAATGGGTACCGGGGTATCTTTCCCTGTGGGTAATGCGGCAGGGGCATGCAGCTGACCACTCACCTCCAGCTAGTGCCGAGGTAAAGAAAATGTGGATCTATACATCCATTCCCCCATAAGCCTTCATGGCGTAGTGCTTACATTAGTTAAGCACAGGGACAACTTTACCTTACCTTTAATAGTATACAGTACAAAGTATGCATCCGAGTAGCGGTATTTCCACCGTTATTTATTTTCCTATGTCAAAAAATCCATGCCACCATGCCTGTTTTAGATCGGCCATAATACTAGCCTCTTTCGGAACATTACAAGTCAATACTGCCTACTTAATTTTTTGTTCGATACATTGACAGGTTGCGGGTTGAATGAAATGGATGCCCCTAGCCTCCTGTCCCTTACCAAATAACCGGATACGTCTTTAAGTGCATGCGATCGCAGTGTGAATCTGATTATCTGTATCCAGGGTCAGTGTTGAGAATGCTTACACCCTAACTGCACACCTCCCATAACTCATGCGGCCTGCTGTGTAGACGCAGGATAACTCTACCTTCAGACGGCGCGGACTGCAATCGTGAGGCGTGAAGTTGAATGGTCGTATAGTGCGGTATAGTCGTTGAGGTTAATCCGAGAACACTGACCTCGGGTTAGGCATTGCCCCGGCTAGTCACCAGGGCCAATCATGACACAGCGGCGGGCCCTGAGGATGAAGGATAAACCAAGCGATCAAAGTGACTGAGGAGGTTCGCGACGTTGATCTCTGAGGCTTCGGAAGGGGCTGGTCTTTGTCGTGTTCCGTATAGACGTGTAGGGGGTCTTCTCGTGTCCGTCTTTCTCGGGCCTTTGAACTCTTGAGCCCCTTGATTGGCTGTGATGAAATTTGGTATGAGAGACTTCTGCACGGAAAAAGTAAAGTTGTTCCCATGCTTAATTAGTTAAGTACTCTGCCGTGAACACACATCGGGAAGTGAAGGTATAGCTTCACCTTTCTTGACTAAGATGGAGGTGAGTGGTCAGCGTCACGCATCTACGGCTTTAACCCCCGGAAAGAATCCTCGGTACCTATTGGATAGAAGGCTGGGCGATCCCCATTGTCGTTCTGGACGCTGCAGAGAAGAGAAAATGTAGCACTACGGGGAATCGAACCCGGGCCGTCTAGCCCGTAACCAGTCACTATACCGAGTGAGCTAGGCAAAAATTTGGAACTGTAACATCAGTGATTTATGACGTAGTTTTACTATTACAGAGCAGAATATTGCAAAAGAAGCAATTCGACCCTCGTGCTGATAAGCTGTGGCAGATGTTTCAAATTGTCGATGTGTATTTTATTTTAACACAAAGCAGGTGTAACTTCGTCTGTTTACCGTAACAGATTTTAGGGGGGGGGGGCGCATTGGTGTAGATGCTGTAGATTCGTATTATGGAAGTGCCTGGTTCGAATCACAGCCGGAGCACAGGTTATCCTGAGTGAGTTTTTCTTGTGGCTTCTCTCCATCCCTCCGTTCGAATGCCGAGATAGTACCTCTGATTAATCCACGACGCTTTGTAGTCTAGCTACTGATATCACCGTAAAACAACCCACAAAAACGTGTAATAGGTGGAAGAGTTCATTTTTGAACAGCGTTTTGTGGTTGTGATCCACGGGGTGTATTTAGGTTCAAGGTGGTTTCAGTTCCTCTCCATAGATGGAGGAGGAGTAGTCATCTGGCGGTCGCTTTGCGCGCTAATATGGCGTGAGAGGGGAAGTAACTCGTGTGTCGTCAGCACCCAGAGCACGTCAATGAGCATGGTCTTGGTAAGCAATTATTTAGCCTCCCAAGAATTCCACGCTTTAAGGAATTTCAGGATATATCCCAGTGTTCATACACTTTAAGGGAGCCTATGATTCAGTTAGCAGAGAAGTATTGTTAAACATTCTCGTAGAGTTTGCGGTACCCATCTAACTAGTTAGGCTGATTAAAATGAGTTTAAACGAAATGTATAGTAGAATTCGTATAGGTAAACATTTGTCTGATACATTTCCTATCCAGAGTGGTCTAAAACAAGGATATACTTGAAGAAAGCAGTCTTCTGGGATTTGGCACCGTGTATATGTGGTTTTAACCGACGTTTCGGAGGAACGTATCGCCTCCATCTTCAGGGTAGAAGAAAAAATATATAAGAAATCTGCAAGCAAAGAGACCGTGAGAACCGGTAAAAGCAGACTGTGGAAAAATACACAGCTATGTGAGAGCAGTGAGGGAGAAAGGGGAAGGGCAAGTATACAAGTACATAGCTGTGTATTTTTCCACAGTCTGCTTTTACCGGTTCTCACGGTCTCTTTGCTTGCAGATTTCTTATATATTTTTTCTTCTACCCTGAAGATGGAGGCGATACGTTCCTCCGAAACGTCGGTTAACACCACATATACACGGTGCCAAATCCCAGAAGACTGCTTTCTTCATAGTCACCGCCGTGAAAGCCTCAAATTTTACAAGGATATGCTTTATCGCCACTGCTTTTCAAGTTTGCTTTAGAATATGCCAGGTCCAGGAAAACCAGGTGGCACTGAAAGTAACTGGAACGCTTCAGCTGCTGGTTTATGCTGATGCGAATTTTATGGGAGATAACATAGATACCATAAACAAAAACGCAGGAACTGTCATTGATGCTAGTAAGGAGGTTGGTCTAGAAGGAAATGCAGAATAAACTAGGTATATGTTACTGTCTCGTCACCATAATGCAGGGCAAAATCATGACATAAAGAGAGCCAATGGATCCTTTTGTAAATATGGCACAGTTCATTTATTTTGGAACGACAGTAACAAATCGAAATTAGATTCATGAGAAAATTAAGAGGAGATTGAATTCGGTCAATGCTTGCTACCATTCAGTCCAGAATAAAGGTTCTCGCTTCTCGTCTGATGCCTAAAAAGGTAATAAAAAAGTAAAAATTAGAACATACAAAACCATAATTTTGCCTGTGGTTCTGTGTGATCGTGAAACTTGGTCTCTGACATTAAGGGAGGAACATAGACTGAGGGTGTTTGAGAAAAGGATGCTGAGAAGAATATTTGGACAGAAGAGAGATGAAGTGACAGGAGGTTGGAGAAAACTGCATAATGAGGAGCTTCGTAACTTGTACAGTTCTCCAAGTATAATTAGAATGACCAAGTCAAGGATAACGAGATTGGCAGGGCATGTAGCACAAATGGAGGTGAAGAGGAATGCATATAGGATATTGGTGGGAAAGCCGGAAGGAAGGAGACCACTAGGAAGACCAAGACATAGGTGGGTGGACAATATTGAAATGGATCTTAGAGAGATAGGATGGGATGGTATGGATTGTATTGATCTGGCTCAGGATAGGGACCAGTGGAGGGCCCTTGTGAACACGGCAATGAACCTTCGGGTTGAATAAAATGCTGGGAAGTTCTTGAGTAGCTGCAGAATTGGCAGCTTCTCAAGAAGAGCTCAGCTGCATGAATGAGTGAGTATTCTATACTGGCCCTACAATCCAGTGCGGGTCTTACCCTCCCCTGTGGCCCTAGGTTCTCTGGAGCTATTGTAACAGTAGTTTTTTCTGGGGTGGGGTTTGTAACCCCTCGCCCAGCCCACAGCCCGTAGGCCACTTCGTCTTGTCCCTATCCTGTTACTAGTCTGGCATGGGTGGCGCTACCAGGAACGTATGCTCCCGCCAGCGTAGCTCTCCGGGCCATTGTGGCTCCCAAACCTCGAGGAGGCATATGTTAGAGACCACGATCGTTACGTTGAATCCGTATGGGGGGCCAGAAGTTACCATACTTCTTACGTACATTTCCTGGCGGTTCGAATTACGTCAGTCTTGCGGGAGCAGTATTACGCACATGTTGGGAGGACGTGAACGTTGCTGTAGTTTGAGTGGGAGAGGCGCCTGCGAAGTCGTGTTTCGAGTACACGCAGTACAAGGCAGTCGGAGAAGTTGCCGAATAGACACGGCGAATTTTGTTGCAGTCATTTGCGTCACGTGAGCGATATGTCGCTAGAACTGGAGACTGTGCGGAAAGAACGAAGTTTACTGAAAATTGTTTTCAGTTGTACATGAAGAGGACGTGATGTGATTATTCTATAAGCCCATAAGAAGGTATCCTACATGTGGGATTTAAGGGTTTCACGGCTGTGAGTAGGCTATCAAGAATACGGTCTTCCGGTGTGTGACGCCGTATAGTTTTGTAGATAGCTACCAATGTCTCGAAGGGTCGTCCGTTTATAGGGTAGAAGTAGCCTCTTCTACTATGAAGCTGGATTCAGTAGGTTTCTCCGAGACGTTGGTATTCGTCTGCCAGTTTGGACGACGTTGAGAAGAGAAAATTCTTGATGCTACCGGGACTCAAACTCCCACCCCTCGGTCTTGCAGCCCGTAGCCAGTCGGTAAACCGATTGCGATATCCCGGCTCTGTCAGTTTCATCTGTAAAACAAATAACTCTTGTTGATGTCCTTCCCTAAGTAGGATAATGTTAACATAATTTGCTTTCCATTTGCTATTTTGCCTGCCTTTTTACATGGCAGTACGACTTTTTACAGAAAACATTCAGAAGAGTCCTGGTTCAAATAGCTCGTCGGTTGGAAGGGGGCGTGGATATCACTGGTAGGTCTCGTTGGTTTAACCAATCTATACGGGATAATTCTGGGACAAACCACGACCTCTTCCTGCGACATCTAAATCACTATTTATAATGAGCTGTCACGCCTTTTTCGTTATGTAACCTCATGCAGTTGCTAAAGTACTGGCAAACAGCCAGAAATCCAAAGATACACAGCAATGAATAAGGTCAGATAATTAGAACTTGCGCAGCATTAAGGAATTCATGTCACTGCAAGAAACATTGAATTGCGTGATTAATTTCATAAGGTACAAAGACCTGTAATTTTGGAGTGAGAGTTAACTTGCACATGCGAAAGATTGCGGAGCGGCTTGTTTAGTGGCAACGTGTCTCTGTGATCCAGCCACGTTCCCTGAAATGAGTTGTGCTCCACCTACAGACTCTGGCTGCATCGCCATATTAGCAGAAGGCACCATACGTCGTTTGGAGCAGAAGGCCATGCGCGACTTCAGCTGTTGCTCGGTAATCGAGACATCCCGCCCAGTGTAACTGCTCATACGGCATATCATGCTTGCGTCGTCTTCATAGTCCTGGGAGCAGAACTGTGGTACTTACGATTGGTAGACAGATGGCATTCCCCGAACGGAAATTTGTATGCCATTTTAGCGAGAACACCGGAAGTGAGGAGGCAAGTTATGACATTTAGCTTGCCTTTATGTAATTAAACATAAACTACCAAGATTCGTCATCTTATTAAATCTGATTTGACACACTTTCAACGTTTTTCATAGCTAGTCTTACTTTCTGCGTACTATCTATCCGCGCGAAGCAGTTGGATTCGGATATTGTGTCGCGGTAGATTATAATATCTGTAAGTTACAAAACGTGTTTTATGCATAGGAGTTACAAACAGGGAAATTGTGCGAAGCGTTGATGTTATTATGTGTCAAATATAATGCTCATGGAATCCCTACCAATAGAAATTATGAATGTAGATGAGTCGATATATTGTATGCTTATTAATTTATATTTCACGTTAGTATTACTGTGGAGACGGAACAGTAGTCCCGAGTTGTTAAAATCATAATTTCTCCTCAATAGCGTAGTCGGTATAGTGACTGGCTACGGGTTGGACCACGAAGGGGTCGGAGTTCGAGCAGCAGGAGGGCCAAGAATTTTTTCTTCTCCACGTCGTCCTGGCCGGCTCTGGGGTTCACCCAACCTCCAGTCCAATGCGTACCGGGGGTAAAGCGGCCGAGGCGTGAAGCTAACCACTCACCTCCAGCTAGAGCCGAGGTCAAGAAAATGTGGGTCTATACATCCATTCTCCAATACGGCTTCATGGCCTGGTGCTTAATTAGTTAAGCACAGGGACAACTTTTACCTGTTTTTACCTTTACCTTTCTCTAAATTCACGTGGATGAAATTGTAAAACGTTTTAAATACATGCAATATTTTCGAAGAAGGGGAATTATACCTGGAGATTTCAATGGTAGATTAAGCAACTAACTTAATTTTCATCCCATTAAGCGGAGGCACTCCATGCCCTCTTACCCTTCAACGTTCATAAAGTACCGCTTTTGTCCTCCCCAGAATATCGTTCTGATTGCAAAGAGGCATGCACCCCCCTCCTCCGATCACAGTATTTCAGTTATTGCTGCTTTTATCTACTCAAGTCACTCTACGAGCTGTCTCTGGGCGGGAAATGGTACCTAGTAGTTACAACACACTTCCGGCGTGACACTGGGAGCAACTTAGAGGCAGAAACGCGGCTATTTATGGCGTGCCATTCAACAGGTGCGGGCGAAACTGAATTAGGTCTCATCTCCAGTATACTGCTGCCGAGTGATTTCAAACAGCCGACTCGTATTCGGGAGGGGCTTCTTTCGAATTCCAGTCGTAACAAATTTATACTGGCTTTCTTGAGGCCGTGGCAAGATTGAATCTTAGAACGGAACCTGGTTTTCATGATGACATTCATTATTCATGTGCGTCCCATCCAAAGAATTTCTGAATGCATCCGATCGGAACAAAATGCTTTGATAGAGCCGGGATAGCTCAGTCGATATAATGACGAGCTACGAGCTGGGCGACCGGAATACGATTCCAGGAAAGGACAAGATTTTTCTCTACTCCATAGCTTCCAGACCGACGCTGGGACCCTGCCGGGGTCAAGAATGGTGGAGTTATACCTCCATTCCCCATACATCTTAATGGCGTGGTGCTAAATTAATTAAGCATAAGGTCAGCTTTACCGTATACAAAGGAAAGTATTCGTTTAAGAAACCCAGCAACATGAACTCGTAAAGGTCGATAATGTGCCACAGAATTTTGTGACATCTGATATACGTGGGAGGCGAAAATTCGTAATTTTGAAGACTATGTCTTATGAGATGTGTCACCATGTAGTCTGGTAGAAAATTGTTGGCGTTTAGGAGGACTTTATTGCCTGCATCTTCAGTGTCGAAGAGTAAGTCATGCAACAACGAACAAAATTTGCTTGCCGCTTGCTTACTTGCATAGCCTACTTTGCGACTCTGAAGATGGAAGCAGTACGTCCCTCCGAAATGTCAGTGCACTTCGGCTAGACCCTACGGCATTACATGCCAGAAGATAGTGTGCCCTTCATAGTCACCTCTGTGAGAATCTCTGAGATACGTAATTTCGTTTTTCGGGCCTCATTGGTGATTTGCGCCGTTTTTATCCCAAGTATATCTGCCTCGACATATAGAGACCGGAAACAACGTCATTTCAACAATCATTGCTGTCCCTTCTCCCATTGTCTTCGCCGCGACTAGGTCATTAGTACAGTTTGTTTTAAACAAGTGAAGGCAGCCATACAGGGGCCTCGCATCCATCGGTGCTCACGCAACCAGGGCGTGCTGCGTCGTGTATGGCGCGGAGAGAAACAGCTAGTAGGAACAGTCATGGCTTCGATTCTTGCAGGAGTGTTGAGACTTTTCACTCCCACTGCTGTGCTCAGAGCACCACTGTGATTTCCTGCCCATGGATACCAGGCGCTAAGAGTGCGTTTTTGATTCTGCACAGGAGTATTGAGATTTTCTCTTCATTCCCACTGTTGACCCCAAAACCGGCACTGGGATTTGCTCTTTCCCCTGGGACAGCGTGAAGCTGACTTGTCATCTCCATGTTGTTAGAGGTTAAGAATGCGAAGGGCTTTAAATGCACTCGTCGTATATTCATAATGACATGGCGCTGAGCCCGGGCAGAACTTAAAATTCTGAATATTGTATGTAAAAAGAATAGAAATGGCAGGAAGGAGTGAGGGAGACAAAAGTAAAGTACAGCACACAAATGTAACGTTATATAGCAACTCGGCATTTTATTGGTGGAGGTTTAGAAGTGTAGTGGACCCGCAGTCTTATGATACCTAGCCTTGTGTGTGTGCCCTAAGAAACCCCAACTCAGAAACAAGAATATAGCGCTGGTGTCAGATCTTAATGATACATCTAGACGTCGTAGAGTGCAGTCGTAAACTTTCAGCGTTCAGAATACATGCAAGTACGAGTATATATGGCGGAACAGTATTCGCAGATAAAACATGCAAGTAGCAATGCGTCTGGCCGACATGTTACTCTCCGCCAATGCTGTTTCGAGGCGGAAGCCGCCGGTGTCACCGTCTGCCAGTGCTGTTTCGAGTTTGGCACAGCTTAACTCTGATACGAGGTATCATTAAATTATGGCAGGACTATGGAGTAATATTTCAGTTAAACCATTTTAAATGAGCGAATGACGTGCTCATACTTGATGGCTCCAAGTTCGTGAGTAATGCTACGGGACTGGATCCAGTGACCTTCCACGTGGAATTGGAGTTGTCACTTCAGGCACGCTGTTTCATTTGTTTAGTCTGTGTCGAGGAGAGCTCATGGGCGAAACCAGTCGATACACAGTATAGATCAGAACCCTAAGCATTTCGTGCACACCAGTAGCCAAGGATCTTACACTTTCTAATCTCTGCTGTAGCCATTGCATTAAGTGGAATAACGTTCTGATGCTGGATGCCTCCTGTGTGGAACGTACTCCGTACACGATACTCGACAACATTGTGTTTTGCTGCTTTTTTTCCCCCCCTTTGGCGCTACAGCCCCAATTTGGGCCTTGGCCTACCTCCATGAAACTCTATATTTTACTTCGGTTTACGAGATCTTAGACATTCGGTAGGACTCCTTAGACGGGTGATGAGTTCGTCGCAAGGCCGCTAGAATGTAAGTTTTTGTAGTATTTTCTCGCCCTTCCAACCAAATGCCGGTTTAGCTTAGTCGGTATAGCGATGGACTGAACGCCGGGCTTCGATTCCCAGCAGTGGCAAGAGATCTTTCTTTTGTCGGTTTACAGACCGGGTTTGGGGCCCGCCAAGCCTCCTCTCCAATGGGTATCCCGGGCTGTTTCACTGGAGTAAAGCGGCCGGGGCGTGAAGCTGACCGCTCACGTACATCTGGTGCCGAAGTCAAGAATGGAGCTGTACCTTCACCTCTCATACGTCGTCATGGCGTAGTGTTTAATTAATTAAGCACAGGTACAGTTTTACCTTTACAGTTTTCACCTGTTCTTCCAATCAAATTCCGTCATAAAACAGTCGACACCTGACAGCCAATGCAGCATCTAAGTTAGACTTATCCCTGTGCCTGGAATCACACCATGAAGGCGTGTAGTACACGTGGAAATAAATGCCCACGCTTAGCAGGATGTGAATGGTAAGCATGATGCTCATGACGTCTTTACCCTCTGGGAATGGGATGCAGTGATAGGAGGCTGCCATTTTGTATAACCAGGCTTAATATAACCTGTTGCCGAAGCGTGTAATTTGTGCATCGCGCAGCTCAGAGTGACAGCAGTTTACTTGTTTATGCCTTATTTTACGGAATTGCATGCTGTGTACTGAGTGGTCGTGTCTGTCTGCTCGTCCGTTCGCACGGGTTTTCTCCAAAATTACTCGACAGTGACCACAGATAATCACGTGGTCATAATTTCATGAAATTAATACAGGCTTTCAAACAATCGCTTTCGCTGTATATCATCACCCAGCCTAAACTCTCCTTCACCAAAACTTGCCGTTAGAACATCAACGGGAATTTTATTAATTTGCTTCTGTGTTAAAACCGCTGTATTCTGGTTTGTGAAACCGCGTAGTTCGCTAAATAGGTACCAACATTTCGGAGGCACCGTCTTCAAGGTAGAACACACTGGAGACAGCATATTTCTCCGAAACATTATCTATGAGCCAAACTACACGGCATCACATCCAGGGAGACCGTGATCGTAAAATTCACCGATGTATGAATCTCATATCTCTCAGTTGTTTCTGTAATCTGAGGAACCGCTGTTGCACTGTTAGGGTTATACCGATGGTGGTGACAAATGAATTTGTCGTAGACCTTTGGAAAGTTTCAGTCCGTGGCTGATTTTGAAAGACGTGAGAGACGAAAAGTACTGTAACCTTAAACAAGGCGGTTATAATTGTTTGTACTGCGAGCCTTGTCTGAGTGCATAAAAAGCGCCTGTGGACTTTTTTTTTGTGATGGCAGCATTTTGTTAATTCTCGTAACTGCTACGTCGCACTTGGAAGTACCTGTATCACCAGGGTTTTACTTTCCTTGAAAGTGTCTTGAAATAAGCCACGACTGCTTCCTCCGTCATTGATGACCACTGACGTCACGTATGACAGGGCGGTGTATCTGCGACACGTGCTAAAAATGGCGAGCCCCAAACTAGTTTCAGCCCCCGTAACAATCGCAACCTCGACCGTCAGTCGGGTCAAGGAATGGCATCCCACTCGTCAAAGTCAAGTACGCAGCTACTTGTTCTGAGAACGAGGATCGATTTCTTCTCCAACCCTCCCTCAGTATATCCAGTGCACATGTGAAGATTTTCCAGCAGTTTAAGTGTTTGTCGCTCTCTGTTCGTCATGGTTCTCCTCCTCCTCCTCCTCCTCCTCCTGTTCCTCGTCCTCCGACGTGCATTCGGCAGGTGCACGGGAGCCAGGATATCTCAGTCGGTATAGTGACGAGGCTAAGGACTGGACGATCGAGGAGTCGGGGTTCGATTCCGGGTAGGGCAAGAGATATTTCTTTTCTCCATACCATCCAGACCGGCTCTGGGTCTCACCCAGACTCCTATACAGTGGGCACCGAGAGCTGTTTCCCTGGGTGTAAAGTGGCCGGATTGTGAAGCTGACCGCACACCTCATAGTGCCGAGGTCAATTGTGGAACTGTACCTTTATTCCCCCCGTATGTCTTTATGACGTGGTGATTAATTAAGCACAGGGACAACTTTACCTTTTATTTAACAACACTATTATTAAATTTATTTATGTAGCGCCTGATGATAGACTGATTAGTGACCAGTGAATTGGGAAGAATGCTGAAGGAAGCGGACGTGGTCCAATGTGTCCGAGTTCGATTCCCGGCACTACCAGATTTTCTGAGAGGTAGTGGGTCTGGAACGGGGTCCACTCAGCCTCGTGAGGATAATTGAGGAGGTACTTGAATGGAAAAGTAGCACCAGAAAACCTAGATTAACTACTACGGGGGTCCGTTGCGCTAACCACGTGACCCCCTCTACCCGCAAAAGCTGACGCTAACTTCGCTGACAAGCGGCTATCGATCGGTCGGTATAGTTCGCTTGCGGACTACAGGCCACGGAGTTTTTTAATTCCTGAGTTTGCCTGGATGGACTGAGGAAAACCACCAAAAACTTTAGTCAGGATACCCTTGTTTCCGGGTCTTTGGAAAACTTAAAGGTAAAATGTTACTTCGGCGACCTGTATGTTGATGGGAGGACCGCGTTAAAATAGATCATAAATAAAGACTTTGTAAGGGTGTGGATTCATTTCAGCTGGCTGAGGGTAAGGTCACATGCTGTGCTGCTGAGAACACAGGAATGAACCTTCGGGTTCTATTAAAAGGCGGAAATGTTCCTAACCAAGTGAGCGACTGTCATTTCTTCAAGAAGGATCTTCCTTCATGGAATTGTAGTAATAACATAAAAATAATGCTCATTACTTGTAGTTCGATGAGACATTATGCTACAAGCCGGAAGGTCGCCGATTCCTATGCCCACGCGGTCTGAATCGTGCACTGGGAAACAAAAGCATTGCCAGATTTATATCCTACTTGTTGGATGAATGTTTTATCCGCATTTTTATTGTTGTCCTGTGAAGGTGATGGTGGCCTTGCGATGACCTGAGCTTTCATCCAAGGAGACCTATCTCTTTCCTTAATAAGGATTTAGAAAACGTCGTTCTACAGCAGAATAGGCCAAGGCCCTAGTCGACGAAGAATATGAAGGTTGTACTTATATCGCTGGAAGAGAAACAGAAGCTGTAGCCTACAGGCAGGTGTGTAGCACTGTCATCTCCAGTATATGCGTGTATCGGTATATTACATAACGAAGAGCTTTGTGATTTATGCAGCACATAAAATTCTCTTAGGGGTCATCCCATGTGAAGTCATCCAGATAGGTCGCTCGACCATTTAAAAATATTGTGTTCACGTATTTCTACATATTTTCATACTTCAAAAATATTTTAAAATATAATCCGCTCGGTTCTGCCGGTATAGCCGTTTTTATAATGCGAAAAAACGCATTTTCGGCTGAAATGGAGGTTAGAGTTATCTTCTGTATATCGATAACTATTGATTTCAGAGTCTCCAATAAAAACCAATTTGTTCCTCATGACATGGACTACAATTCATATCATTAAAAGCGTTTACTCCACTCACTTACTCTAGGTCTAATTAAGCTTGAATCTTACCTGTCGATTTTTTGAAAGAGGCTATTTTTGACCTTCAAGAACCAATGGGAGGGGGAAGTATCAGAACTGTGGTTTCTACCCTTTGTTGTTATCTACATGGGGAATATAATCATGTAGTTTTGAACCTCGTATCTGTTTTCCAAAATTTTCCAGGAGCGAGTGTTGATGACATGTCATTCCGAGCAGTAAGTACAGGCCTGAAAATGATTAAAATGATTAAAATCATTTTCAGGCCTGTACTTACTGCTCGGAATGACAAAAGATAAATCTGTCGTCTTTATACCGAAACGAGAACCACTAATACCATTGGATGCATGTAAGCCAATTGTTGAGATGATGATTTTTTTGGTAAAAATCAAAGTGTCAACAACTTCGCTATTAGTAGAATATCAAAGTTGTAATTTTAACTCCAGGTTACTCTAGAATAGAGTATTATTTTATATGAATTTCAAGGTTTTCGGAGCTTCCCCACCGGAGATGTGAGATGTTAAAAATGGCCGATTTTAGGCCGAGAGCAAAGTTTGGAAGCTCCTGGAAAATTTTTGAAAATAGGTACGGGGATCAGAACTGCCTGATTATATTTCCCTGTAGACAACAACAAGGGGTAGAAACCACAGATCTTATACTTTCCCCCTCCCATTGGTTTTTGAAGGTCGGAAATAGTTTTTTTTTTTTCAAAATCGATAGGTAGTTAGTTAGTTAGTTAGTTAGTTAGTTAGTTATTGGAGAGGGTGGGTTTCCCCCTGCACTGAGACCTGTATTGGTCCAGTGTGCTTCCCTCTATGATTTCTACCAGTCTATATCCTACCGGTACTGGTGCTTACCATCAGTCCCGCCCAGCCAGCGAGACCGGCTCTACTAGCTGAGAGGTATCTATAATGCTTCCCCCATCTACCAGAGGTATTAGAGACTGCTGTTGGGCCGGAAACGTCCGTTAATTTGGCTCAGTGACCTCCTTTGGAGATATGAGGTTCTTTTACGTGCCGTAAAGCTACGACACGGGACCCACGGCTTAAAGTCCCTCCCGGAGGACTTGTTCCCTGAATTTTTCCGCCCTTAAAAATTCGACGACCTCCGCCGGGTATTTGAACCCGCGTACTACGAGTCATGAGGTGGGAACGTTACCTCTAGACTACGGAGGCCGCTAAATCGATAGGTAAGTTTCAAGCTTAATTATACCTAGAGAAAGTGAGTGGAGTAAAACCTTGTAATGACATGAATTGTAGTCCATATCATGAGGAACAATTTTTTTTTATTGGAGTCTCTAGCATCAATAGATATCGATATATAGAAGATAACGAAAATCTCCATTTCAGCCGAAAACGCTTTTTTTCGCTTTATAAAAACGGCTGTACCGGGAGAACCGAGCGGATTAAATTTTTTAAAAAATATTTTTGAAGTATGAAAATATGTAGAAATAAGTGTACAGAATAGACATTTTTGTAAATGGTCGAGCGACCTATCTGGATGAGTTCACATGGAATAACCCTTAGGGTAAATAGGGTCGAGTAGGTTACGGTTGACTCGGGTGTTTTTTTTCCTTGGCACTACAGCCCCAGTGGGCCTAGGCCTACCTCCATGAACTTCTCCGTTCACTTCGGTTTTTCTAGATCTTACACATTCGGTAGGACTCCTTTGGCGGGTGATCAGCTCGTCGCGAGGCCTCTACCTGTAGACAGGCACAGAAAACGCACACACACAAACTAAACATCCATTCCCTGAGTGGTATTCGAACCCACGATCCCGGTTTCCTAGCGAACGAAGACAGTACATGCCTTAGACCGCTCGGCTACCGTGACCGGCGACTCGGGTGTTTACCAATCACAATTAAGCGCACAGCATTATGATGTGAAACCTCTTTGAGGGCGGTGACATGAAAGAACGCGAAGAAGATGAGGTAAAGTTAGAAGGGATCTTGAGGAAACAGATTGTAAGGCTCTGACCTTAATTTAACTGAAAGAAGAGTTCTGTCTTCTGGGGTGTGAATGCCTTGTATTCCGATAACAGTTCACTGACGTTTCCTAAAATCCTACAGACTCCATCTTCAGGTTCAGTAAGGCAAGCAAGCAGCTAGCAAGAAGCAAACAGAACGATGAACGTCCAGCAGAGTGCAGAGCATCACAAGCCAGAAGATAAGACTTCGTGCTAGTTATAGGCATTACTGTGAGAACCTGAAGTCCGGCATGAATTCAGCTGGCTCATGATCGTTCCCACTGGGAGTTCTGATATTAGTTGTGCCGATTCAAGTCCTGTTACCACATAATTACTTGTCTATTTCGTTATTTCGTCACACATTTATATATTAGGAATTCCGTTATATTGTATGACGATATGGCAAATTATTGACAGTCACAGTGGCCGCGCTGTCTAAGGTATGAACCGTCTTCGCCCGCTCGAACGCTTGGATTGTGGGTTCGAATCCCACTCGAGGTATGGTTGTTTGTGTGTGCGTTTATTCTGTGTTTGTGTTGTTCTGTGTGTAGATGGCGGCCTTATGACGGGCTGATCACTCGTCCAAGGAGTCCTACCGACTGTGTGGATTAAAAAACTGAAAAAGCGGCCGAACTCCACAAGGGCCATAGAGCCATAGATAGATAGCAAAGTAATTAGTAAGTTACTGTATAATTAATAGTTACTTTTTTTTTCTCTCTCTCTGGCTCTACAGCCCTTTTTACCTTGTCCGCTTTTTCAGCTTTTTAATCTATACACAGTCGATAGGACTCCTTGGACGAGGAATCAGTCACAAAGCCGCTACCTACGCACAGAACAACACAAACACACAGGCATCCATTCCTCAAGAGGGATTCGAACCCACGACCCCAGTGTTCGAGCGGGCGAAGACGGTTCATGCCTTAGACGTCGCGGACACTATGATCGGCGTTAATAATTACTTGGTTGTAAAAAAGAAAGTAAAGCTATTCCTGTACCAGGCCATGAAGGCTCACAAGGGTGTGAGACGTTGAGGGTCCCACAATATCTAGACAGTCGGCTCAAAGATGGCGGTAAGTTTGTCAGCCTTACGCCCCGGCCGCGCTTTACTCCCCAGGAAAATTATTTAATTAATTCCTGGTACTCATTTCTGTTAGAGGCTGAGTGAACCCAAGGGTCATACTGCGGCTGGAAGGATTAGGTCAATTGAAGAAAATCCAATGACCTCATCGGGACTTGAACCCGCGACATTGGTTGTAAAATTAAAAATGAATACTATGTTGTTAATTCTGAACTGAACATATGATGCACTGTATTTCATGAGAACCTGATATTAGGACAGCTGATCAAGAAGATATCCACCTTTTATGGAATCCGAAGTTTCTTTACCATATATACAAGGGCATACCACTATTCCCTGTCTTGAGTCAGATTAATCTAGTCCACGTCTTCATACCCAGCTTTTTAAGATTAATTTTAATATTAACCTTTTATCAACGCATGGGTTTCCCAAGTGGGGGCACGCGGTAGCGTAGTTGGTTGAGACACTATGCTACAAGCCGGAAGGTCGCGGGTTCAAGTCCTGATGAGGTTATTTGATTTTCCTCAATTGACCTAATCCTTCCAGCCGCACTATGGCCCTGAGGTCGACTCAGCCTCTAACAGGAATATTCTTGGGGGTTAAGGGCGACCGGCGCGTAAGGCTGACAACCTTGCCGCCATCTATGAGCCAGTTGTCTAGAAAATGTGGAAACCTCAACATCTCACAACCCTATGGGCCTCCATGGCCTGTTACAGGAATACCTAATGGGTTCCCCAAGTGGGCTTCTTCCAGGCTTTCCGCTCAAAATTTACATGAATTTCTTGTACTTCTTACACGTGCTATAGGCCCTGCTCATCTTATTTTGCTTGATTTGATCTTCCAAATATTTCATAAGAAGTACTAATTATGAAACTTCTCATTATGCACTTCTGTTGTCCTGTCTGAACCAGAAGCACCCGTCGAGGATTCGCAGTGTTTACGTGAAGTGTGGGTAATACAATGATGGCGAATTTTTTCTGATCAAATCTGATCGGATCTGTGCCTGAGCATGGTGCGTGGTCTATAGATTTTAAATTTTCGATCAGTTGGACAGTGTCTAGAAACTGGGTCGGTGCGCATGTGCCCTCTGTCGTGGCCAGAAGGCGGGGTGAAGATCGACCCCCTGCTACGTGTCTTCTGGGTGCACTCTCAGAGCACAGTGGTATAATTCGGAGAATATACAGTAACTTATTCCAGCGTTTGGAGCCTTAAGGTAACTGAACTTTCGTATGTTATGTTATGAATTATATAGCGTCGAATGAACGGAAGTTTAGTGACCGGTGAACTGGAAAGGATGTGGATAGAAGTGGCCATGCCACATTTTGAGGTATTACCCCAGCATTTACCTGGAGGTATTGAGGAAATCACGAAATCTTCAGTTATGATTGTCTGTCTGCGGACATATATTTGCACCCGCGACATACGGAATACGAAGCAGGAGTGCCAACAGTTCGAGCGCGACCTTCAGTTGTTACGTTCTTGAGGACAGTGTTTACTGACCCCAGTTTAGACACGAAAGGTGACGTGTTAGTTTAAAACGCCCTTGTAGTTGGAAAGGAATGTGAATAACAATTGTAATCAATTATAATAGCCCCCTATGTAAGCCAATGAAAATTTGAACTTCCGTGAGAACCATTTATTGAACTGTATTATTCAAACGATTTACCTATGAATGTGTTTTGGCTTCATGTAAACTGGCACGTATGTTGTACAGTGAGAACGAAATGCGAAGTTGATTGATATATTTTAGTAGAGATTATAAATATCGAATTTATTTATAACCCGTTAATCGAAAGCAGATGGATAGTCAACCAGTCAAATAGGCGCTCACGTCAAGAAAGTTACCAGACTACAGTATATACTTTTCTAGTTGTCTTCTTTTCCTGTGCCCTTTGTTGTACAGTAGTGGTTCTCAAACCTTTTTGTGTTAAGCATCCCTGGACCCAACGAATAAAGATGAAATAAACTTAAATTTACAATTTCATTTTTTAATGCTCTTATAATATAACCGATCAGTGATCGCTTTTGTATGTCATATGTTTGCCTAAAATCTTATTCTGGGGCAATTAAGTAAAAGTAACACAAACAGATAACATATTTTAATGGGAATGCTGGAAATAAGAACTTAAGGTTTGCTTAGGGGTACCAGTGCTACATTCCCAGAAACACTGTTCTAGAGTAACACAGGTAGGCAAATAAAATTCCTTGAAATACTTTTACTCACACTGTAGAAGATTTTCTCACTGTCGTATACAGCCACACATTCTACAATTTGAAAGTAACTTGCCATTCAGTTCAATCTATGAAATGTAACTTGCATGTTACCATTATGTGCATAAGGTAAAGATAAAGACGTTCCCGTGTTTAATTAATTATTACGCCATTAAAAGTTATGGAGGTACTGCTCCACCATTCTTGACCTTGGTACTAGATGGGAGTGAGTGGTTAGCTTCACGCCGTAGCCGCCTTACCTCTGGGGAAAGAGATTTCGGTACCCATTAGATAGGAGGCTGGGTGGGTCCCATAACCAGTCTGAATGCTGTGGAGAATGGAAAAAATGTCTTGCCCCTGCCGGGAATCAAATGCAGCCCGTGGTCCGTCGCTTTCCTGAGCTTATCCTTTGATACTGTGATGTATTCAGGATGTGCTAGGCTTCACAGTGCCCACTGTAATTGAACCCCAAGTTTGACCCCTTTCTGCCATCAGATGGTTGGTGTTCATTATACTGACAATTCTTCGTGTGAGTCAGAATTTTTTAATGACTGTTCTTGGAATTAACAGATATTGAAACCAGGCTGGTTTGAATACTAATGCTAATCTGCGCCTAATTTTTATTCTTAGTATCTCCTATTCAGTGTGGGCCACAGGACAGATCACTGAATGAAGCAAGATTCGGAAATGATACCCTCTAAATTGGAGTACATTTATTTTTAGGACACGTTACTTCTGATTGTAGTACACAAATCGTAGGCCTTTGTATATTTATTGTTGATACTAATCGTACAACCGCACAACTTTTTTTTTTACATTAATATCATTAAATGTGAAACTTTACTGATTTAGGTGGTGTACAGAACGTCTCTCTGACTTAAGCTGAACACACTTCCTTTAAGAAATACCGTATTTACGCATGTATAGGCCGCACATTTTTTGCCAAAAATTCAAGAGGAAAACTGGGGTGCGGCTTATATTCGAAATATTCGAAATCACACTTCATTTAAAAAAAATTATATTCATAATTAGTAATACTAGTAGTATACTAATAGTAATAATATTCCAAGACAATTATTTTTTCTATAATTTCTGTCTGAAAATTGTGCTGCGGCCTATACACGCACGCGGCCTATACATGCGTAAATACGGTAACTGTTATTTGCCTTTTGATTGTTATACTGAAGATAATTCAGGCAATATAGTGATTGGATATGAGCTGGTCGGTTGGAGTTATATTTCGGTAGGTGTTGGAATTTTTCTCTTCCCTATTGTATCTACACCAGGTCTATGGACTCAAACAGCATCCTGTTTAATCCTGTTTAATGGATACGAGGGGTATGGTGGCCGGAATTGAAACTGACCATTCGTCTCCACCGAGTGCCAAGGTTAAAAATATTTGAAGATCTGTCTCTGTTCCCCGTATGTTCTGTGTGAGGCATGGTTAAAATGAGCCACAACACTGTCTCTACCTTTGCTTGTGTGTTGCTACATCCTTTTGCCATTCATATGACAAATATTTAAATTTTCACCCAATTTTATGTATGGGTTGATTCGTATAACCTTTCATTTCAATAAAACTTCGATTATAAACATGAACTGCTATTTATAGTTCTTCTATGTTATAACTACAGAGATTTTTTAACTTTGTTGTTCGTAATACGGCCCTGCGCTTCACGGCGACCGGTGCACCGCCATCTGCGAGGTGGACACGAATTTTGCCGATGAATCAGCATGTCTGATGGCCGATAACGTTTTTGAATAAAGCAAAGTAATTAACTGGTGGACCGCTTGACGGCATTATGTTTCACGGCAAGCAGTGCGGTTTATGCGTGGGAGTTTATGATTTGTCAGCAGTAAGCAACAATTATTAGCTCCATTAGCCATTTGTTCTCAGTTACAGATAGTGAGCAGTTGTTACGTCATGGTGCGCAATACTTTAAAGCAACGTGTATTTCTGTATGACACCTATGTGAAATCCGGATTTGTTTGAAAGTGTCGGGGGAAATTTTAACGCACATTTCGTGATGAAAGAGTTCCCAGCAGACAAAAAATTCACAATTTGGTGACTAAACCTAGATCAACGCGAATCTTAATAGACAAGAAACAATTGCCGAGTGCTTGCTGGAAGAGTTAGATGACATAGGAGCACGACTTGAACATACTTGTACACTTAGAAAATCACTGAAACGTCTAGCTCAAGAGACTGGAGTGTCAAAGTCTACTGCAGGGGGGGAAACACAATTGCTGAAGCTTAGACCCTAGAAAACAGAAATTCACGCACGCCTTGCGGCCGCTCAATCCAGCTAACAGTATTTTTTTAACACCTTCTGTGACCTGTGATTTCTAATTACTTCATTCCGAACGTTATCCCCCAACAGGCATATTGATTCATCGGTAAAATTCGCATGTGCATCACAGCCATGGAACCGGTCAACAAAGTAAAAATCCTTCCTGTGTTTATTTTGGCCACAGATAGAAAGAAAACAAAATTCCAGTAGTCTGTGCTGTTGGGTTGAAGGTGAAAATATGTATTAAAACAGCTGGCACTATATTCAGCAGGACATCACTCTTCCATATGTTTCTTTAAATACTGTCCACATTGACAGACATTTGAAACAACATTTGCAGATCTTAATGTACTAACGAGGTGTGTTAAGAAAATAATGAGATTAATCTTGTACAACATTATTTATTCAATTATTCGTCTAAATCAGGCATGTCCAACGCGTCGATCGCGGGACAATTTTTGGTCGATCTCATAGGCCTATAAGGAAATTATACGTGAAAAGCATGTAAATTCACTTGTAATATAATATGATTATATTCAGATTTTGAAGGGAAAATACGTGTTAAAGTAGTCTGTACTTTCAGTGTATGTTGCTTTTACAACAAACATCATGTGTCGTGTTATTTTTACCAGTATTTTTGCTTAAAGCGAGGTACGTCGATAGGAAGGGGTGGTAGATCACTGGCAGGTTTGACGCTAAAAAGTCGATCACAAATACGTGTTAAAGTAGTCTGTACTTTCAGTATGTTGCTTTTACAACAAACATCATGTGTTGTGTTATTTTTACCAATATTTTTGCTTAAAGCGAGGTACGTCGATAGGAAGGGGTGGTAGATCACTGGCAGGTTTGACGCTAAAAAGTCGATCACAGCCTCTTTGAAGTTGGACATGCCTCGTATAAATCAACATCCCCCCCCCCCCTCAAAATAGCATCCCTCTTACGCAACACACTTGACCCAGCGAATTGTCCACGCTTTGTAGCAGCATTAGGAGTGAGCTTCTGTTAGGGTCGTGATGACGTCGGTTACAGCCTTCAGAACGCTGTCAAGTGTTTGAAAACGATAGCCCTTGACTCTCGATTTTAATTTTTGGAATAAATAAACATCACAAGGTGACAAATATGGAGAATAAGGAGCCTGCGGAAGCACAGGAATGTACTTTTTCGCCAGAATTCACGAACTGACAGTGCTCTGTGTGCGGGCGCATTGTCGTGGTTCTCGAAGTATCCCAGTCGTCTGCAATTTCCATTCGAACTCGTATCACCCTCTTTCTCATACGGTCCAGGACTTCAAGATAATATTTTGATTTACTGTGACACCAGGTGGTACAAATTCTTTATGAACTACCCCGCAGGAATCGAAGAAAATTACGAAAATTTTCTTGATCTGCTCATGTGAACTTTCTTTTGTCTTGGAGACTGTAGCGTGTGCCGTTCCTCTATGCCTCTTGTTTTCAGGGCCGTATTCGGAAAACCAACATTCGTTATGACCCGATTAAGAAAATCAGGTTCAATTTCGAGCAGTTCTAGCATTTCAGCCGACACTTCGTTTCGGCGCGCTTCTTGATCATTCAGATTTTTTTGGAACCCATCTTTGCAAACTTTCTCATGTGCAAATCTTGTGTAACATTTGGTGGACCGTACATTCATTAATATTAAGGTCATCGGCGATCATTCGAATTGTCAAACGTCGATCATGACGAATGAAAACCGTCATGCGGTCGACGTTTGTGCTTCTTCTCACAGAGCTGGGAGTCCAGACCTCGGTTCAGTTTCCACCGTTACTTGCCCATTTACAAAATCTTTGTACAATCGAAATACTTGAGCATACTGGAGCATGTCATAGAGGATCATTACCAAACGCTTTCTGAGTCTTTTCATAGGTATCAGTAGCGCCCTTCCCCAGCTTGACACAAAACTTGATTGCAAAACGTTGCTCGAGATTATTCTCCATTTTTGTGACACTGTAATAAAACATACATATACACTAACCACAACAGAACCACATGTATTCACCCAAGCAAGTTCAAACTTTGACTGATGGTAGATGAAGGAAATAGCTATCATCTTGGTCTCGGCACCGCAGTGTTCCCAGTTCTCACACTACAAAATTAATCTCATTACTCTGTTAACACACCATGTATACTTCATGTCATGGAGGCGGTCCTTGAGAAAATTAGTAAAATTGAGTATTATGTGAAGTAGGGGTTATGTTTGACTGATGAACTTTTAGTGTAGACCACAAAGTACCATATTTCATTGAAATTCATTGAGTAGTTTTGGAGATGTCATGTGCAGATCAACAGATATCTCCATTGTTCTTTCAGTCTACACTTTATACAAAGAATGTAAGAATACCAAACTCTGGTATCCCATGATAGTCTAGTCAATTCACAAAATATTTTATATCAAATATACCACAATGTTCAGCTCAGTCGTATCGTGCTGAATGAACTGTTGATGTATCAGTGAACCAGACCCACAGACTGGCATTATCCTTGTGTCTGTATTTCATAAATTATAGTTTTTTTATGATAACATATGGGTTAAATTACTTCTGTATCTTGCCACTGAAGGGGATAATAGTGGCACTGTTCTGGAAACACTGGTGATGAGAGTAAGCCTAAAAACTGCTGCAGTAATATATTCTTCTTCCAGATGGTTCCATCCAAATATCTCAGGCATCGAAGCAGAGGTCCTGCTGATGGATCGTGGGTTTGATGGCAGTTTCCTTGCTCGTCCCAGCAGGAGTAACCCGGGTGATTTTACACTCTCTGTCAGGTAAGGATTTTGTAGTTCTCCTTGTTTGTCCATGCTGCTTCCGGAAGTAGACCACAGATGCCGACATTAGCAGTTGAAGCATATAGGTCCTTAAACATTCAATATTTTGGATGCCTCTCACAGTGGAGTTCCCCCCTTTTTGTCAGGAACACTGAACTTTATTTATTTTTAGTTTATTTAAATATGCTATGAACATTATATATTTGTAGTTTATTTAATGATTCTGTTAGTTGCTTACCCTTTGTAGCGTTGAGTGATGGGATGACTAGTGAATAATGAATTGGAGAGGATGTGGTAGGAAGTGATCATAGACTAATTTGAGATATTGCCCTGTTATTTACCTGGAGAGAGAGAAAGACCACAAAAACCTCAGTTGGGATAGCCTATCTTTGGTTTGAGGTTTTAACTTGGGGGCCTCCAGAATATGAAGGAAAGTGCTACACAACCGACCATGACACTAAGTACTATGAACTTTGTTCTTCATACATGACAGGATGTAGGATTTACTGCAATTGCTATCATAGTGACAGTTATTCATAGCTATTAAAATGAAAACAAACTGAAAGGTGTCACTTTTGTCAGTTATATGTGTTTATTAATAATTCTGTTGAAAATAAGGTGATAATAGAGAGTTATGTTGATTTATGAATGAAATTGATAGCTTGATAAGGCATATGTTATACTGCTCTACAATAAAATAGAATTATTATTGTTCATTGGTATCCTTCCTTCTATTTGGTTATTAGGCAACCGTAGCCGCTTTTTGTAATGTTAAAAGGCGGCATGTATCCTCCACTGTCTCATAGCTTGGAAACTGTTTAATGCATAAAGGCAATGACTATTCAGTGCCATGGCAGCAAATAATAGAACAGTGATCACTGGGAATAAATATTTGTATAAGATTGTCCGTACAGTTTAAGGTTATTTTTGGCAACTTTTATCCTTCTGACTAATGAGAATGAACATTTGCAAGATTATGGCAAATAACCAATCCTATTATATCATTTTCGGTTTGAGGTACCCCCCAAAGGAAATAATCACGGGGAGAGAGAGATAAGGCGAACGTGCAGGCCATGGAAGCTCGCCGCCCAGTGAAATAACATGCTCTGGAAACATTTCCCGAAAGATCTTCATGGATGTTCTTGCTATAAGGGCAGTTGCACCATCTTGCTGGAACCGTATGGTCGAGAGCTTAGTTCAACGAGTATATTCTGGTGTGAGGAAGTTCCTAACATAACAAGCAGATGTCACTGAACACCTTTTCTTCGTCTTCAAAGAAGTAAGGAACCGTATGGTCGAGAGCTTAGTTCAATGAGTATATCTGGTGTGAGGAAGTTCCGTAACATTTTAACATAACAAGCAGATGTCACTGAACACCCTTCTTCGTCTTCAAAGAAGTAAGGAACCGTATGGTCGAGAGCTTAGTTCAACGAGTATATTCTGGTGTGAGGAAGTTCCGTAACATTTTAACATAACGAGCAGATGTCACTGACCATCCTTCTTCGTCTTCAAAGAAGTAAGGGCCTATGACTCCAAAGGTTGCCCCTCCACACCAAACAGTCACACGTGCACTGTGAAGAGGCCGTTGATGGAGCCGCTGTGGATTTTCCTCTGCCCAGTAGCGAAAAATCTGTTTGTTGATACAGGCAGATAAGCGGAAGTGTGCGTCTTCTGTCATAAGGATAGTGACATTGTCGGACAAAATTAAATTCTTATTAAACGCTCGGCTACCATGCTGCAGTTTGCCAACATTTTGTATGGGTGGAAATTTAGATCCTTGTATAAAATTCTCCTCACGCTGCTATCGGATATTCGTAGAGCAACGGAATGTCTCCTGGCTGAACGCCTTGGGCTCCTTATGAATGACTGCCTACAGTTTCAGTGTTCTGTGGCAATCGCACTGTATGCACACTGCCTAATAGTTTCTTTTTTAATGTGGAAGCACTCATTCAGAAGTTTTCTACCCATGCGGAAAGGAACTTTTCTGTGACGAGCAGTATTTAAATTCCTGTGAAATATTGGCACTGTTTTAACAATGGCGTCACCATTAAAAGAAACGTTTCAACAATAAACACACAATGTTGGGCACTCTGCTGCTTCTTGCCTACTGCAACGGCATCAGTGAAGTTAGCAAATGACATGGTTCCCGCTGTCTCATCCCCAGGGGTTGCATCCTGTCTATATCAACCGTCTGTCATTCTTGAATCAGGCACTATAAAGACGTAGAGGTCAAATTGTGCTGCTCATTGTTATGTATTTTTTTCCCTTGTTATAACCATTGTTTTATGTGTCATAGTCCCTACTGTTCTTAGCTTAGCATCTTGGTTATTTTATAGCATACTAGACATCTAAGAGATATGAATCTCATAAGTTGGCTCAAGTGGTAATGCTTGTGACTTCAGAAAATGCGTGGTTCAAATCCCAGCCAGGACACAAATTATACTGACTTATGTTTCTCATGGTTTTCCAGGGTCTCTCCTGACAAATTCTAGAGTAATACATTAAAGCAGGTCATGACCGTTTCTTTCCACATCCTTTCCAATTCATACACTACTGTCCAATCATTCTGTGCTATATAATCTGAGTTACTAATAGCGTTGTTAAATAAATATATGAGATATGCAGTTCTCATAGCAGTGTGTATGAAGTTTATAGTTCTGTGGGATGTGACGACATATTACCAGCATTTTAGAAGAACCTGCTTTGTCCCTGAAGATGAAAGCAGTAGGTTGTTCTGAAACATTGACTCTCATCAACTAGAACAGGTCTCCAAACTTTTCAAACTGCGGGCCACATTAGGTAATTCAGCACTTTCAACGGGCCAGATAAAATGAGAAATTAATAACTCTAGGTATATGAGTTTTATTGAAAGCACAGAATTTCATAAACTAAATACAAAGTACGTAAGAATAAATGATCATATATTAATTACAACAGACGGTAGCAGTAAATGCTCATATTTTCATCACAAATTATAATAAAACAATTAATGTGAGTGATGGAACTCTTTTTGCATTCTTAAAATCTGATTAAATTGAGGTTCAAATTTTGAAATGCTAATCAGAAGTAGTGACTTTAAATGTTCATCAGATAAATTTGCCCTGTATTTCTTTACATTTAATTTCTTTAAATTTCTTTAAATTGGAAATTGCTCAGATTTCAGAAATTTATAAAATTTGATCAAATTTACAGTTTTTCACTTGGCTTTCCAGAAGTATCAACTTTGCTCTGAATGCCTTGATAAGTGCAAATAAATCACAGACTAAGTTATTTTCACCCTGCAACTTTAAATTCAAATGGTTCATATGGTTCACCAGATTAGCAAAACTGCTAATTTCCAAAGCCACTTGGTATCTGATAAAAGTGGTTCGTGATGGTTTTTCTCGGTAAGAAATATATCACTTTCATTCCTGAGCTGAAAGAAGCGCGAAAGAACCTTTCCACAGCTAAGCCATCGAACTGCAGTATAATATGTCAGGTCAATAAGCTCAGAATCACATTTACCAGTACTCATTGGAAAATTAGTTCAGTTGGCTCATTTCTGCACAATTCTTTCGAGGGCCAGATAAAATCACATCGCGGGCTGGATGTGGCCTGTGGGCTGTAGTTTGGATACTCTTGAACTAGAATACAGGGATTCATGTCCCAGAAGACTGTAGAATAGATATTTAAGGATAGTCCTGTGCCACACTCCTGACACGAAGAATAAGAGTGTTGCTACTTTGAACAATATAAGGTTAGAAACAAATAAATATACTTCTTGAGGAAAACATGTGTGTGTAAAATTTGAAACTGCATCATTAAGGCATGTTTTTGGCTGAGATTGTAGTCCATACAGTCAATACTGTATTGGCCCAGTTCAACTGATAACATTGTTTAGTTTAGCAACACTCATTCACGGTTTCTGGTGTCTGACTCATTTCAGGCGTAGTGGTGAAGTTACTCACATCAAGATCCAAAACACTGGTGATTTCTATGATCTATATGGAGGTGAGAAGTTTGCAACTCTCTCAGAGCTGGTCCAATACTACATGGAAAACCAGGGACAGCTAAAGGAGAAGAATGGGGAAGTCATAGAGCTACGTTACCCTCTCAACTGTGCTGATCCAACCACCGAAAGGTAAGTTCTGTAACTGTGGGAGTACAGGTATCATTCTTTAGCGTGGAGGACTCTTCAGAGGAAGGTAGGGTGCATACGGAAATAGAAGCCAATTGTGTAGCTGAGACTTCAACTGTTCCCCTGCTTATATATGCAAATTCATCTATGGGCAATTGATGTGGACCCCACATCATCTCAGTTGCATTCCCTTTTCATTCATTGTCTTTTAACAACATCTATTTCAAGCAAACCTCCAGGGATATAAGGATTTTTAGAGAAAATTGGTATACAAGAGAACACCGAAATTCACAGGACATTTGCTGAAATTGTCTGTGCAAGCTGTTTGCTTTTTTTTGAATTGTGAGAAACCTCTACAACATGGAACTTCTTGGTTAAATTGCTTTCTGTTTTTACTCCGCCAGGAAAGCATCTTGACGATACTTATAATAGAATCACAAAGAAGTAAAGAGTTCTACTGAAGTTGCATTTCATGTAGAATGTAGGCCTGTATCATATCAGATGATTGGAGCAATATCTGGGATGAGTAACAACATCAGAGCATAACAGATCACTGCTACACAAACGAGTAAGTGGGATCACAATTGTTAATTGTTACTGAAGACGGGGGCTTCAGTGGATTATTTTGATAGTATTATTTTTATTGCTAGTGGGGTGGGACTAAGTCCCTTGTACTGCGGCCACTTCTGGCCTATTGTACCAGCCCCAGATGATAGGTGAGGGTGATTGTGGAGCAATTGGTGGAATGAAGATTGGCAGGGGAAACCGAAGTACTCGGAGAAAACCTGCCCCAGCGCCACTTTGTCCACCACAAATCCCACTGACCAGACTTGGGATCGAACCTGGGCCGCCGCGGTGGGAAGCCAGCGTTTAACCGCTTGAGCTATGGCGTGGCCAATTGTGATAGTAACTGATAGTGCAGCGAACATGACAGGTACATAGAATACCAGGAAAGAAAAATTATTCTGTATACAGTTGTACAACTGTTTTGCTCACATGTGTTGTGACTCGTTATTCTTTCAGTAATTTCAGTCACAGATGTAGAATGTTAAGCAACCTGACAAGGAATATGTTTGGCTGTCATGGTTCAGTACTAAAAACAGTATTGCACAAATATGATACCACTCGTATACCACTGAGTATGCGTAGTCCCATACACTAGGTATCAGTGACAAAGGTAAGGTAAAGCTAACCCTGTAATGGGCCGTGGAGGCCCATAGGGTTGTGAGACTTTTTTTTAGATAGTCAGTTCTGGCATCTCTTTCACTCCAGGAAGATTTCTGGTACTCATTTTTGTTAGAGGCTGTGTCAACTCCAGGGCCATAGTGCAGCTGGAAGTGTTCGGTCAACAGTGACCTCATCAGGAATCAAGCCCGCAACTTTACGGCTTGTAGTGTAGTGTCTCAACCAGCTATGCTACCCAGTTCTCCTGGTGTCAGTGATAGTCCTTGCAAATACTTTAGCTGCAAAGTCTCTTAGTGACCTTAATTTCAGTAGGCACTGTATGAACTTATCCTAATGCTTTAAATATGTGGAGAATGACGACACACGTTTTTGATTCTGAAAGTGTTTTTATTTGAGTAGATGATTTTTAGGGGGTAGTTTCACAATAGCCTTTTCCTTTTTTCATGTCCAGTTATCATGTTGCAGACATCCTATATGCTCTGAAGTTTACAAAAGTTTCTTTAAAGAACTTATGGTATGTATTTTCCTCTGAAAGGTTCTGTATGAACAGAGAAACCAGCAGAATGTATAGTTTGAAATTTATATGCCATGATCTCTTTTTATACAGCATATCTGTTAGTGGGTTTCATTCGTACTCATATTGAAGTTACAGATTCTAATACTAGACAGGTAGTTTAATGACTGATATGTTACGTAGCTGGCTGCTTCATAAGTCAGTCATTTCATTAATCAGTTTATCCAAGTCAGTCAGTCAGTCAGATCATGGGTTAATTAGCTAACTAATTAATTGGTAATTAGTTACCAGGTTAATTAATTTGTTAGTTAATTAAGTGATTAGTTACATAGTATGTTAATTAAGTAACTGATTCTCACACTCTCTCCTGAAGAAGACACTTTGTGTATTCTTTGTGTTATGTAGAAAGCACCTTTTCTCACGTTCAGTTTGGTCTTCACACAGTCTGATGTGGACCGTGGCTGTGATATGTTGTGTCATGTGTGTTGGCTAAATGGGTCAAGTGTAGTGCATATTCTAACATACTAAACAGAAAGTCTGAGATCAGAGAATATATGGAACTGTGAATGATTAATCAGTGAATTAAACATATTACTATGGTTTAAAGGTTTGAATCCTAATGATACATGCATTGATTGTATGTCTGTGTGCACACACAGTCCTTTCATTTCCTTGAAGTTGTCTTAGATCAGTTGCAGGTACTACAAAATTCTGACACGTTTCTGAGATTTACATGTAGAATTTTGACCTGTCATGAATTGTTGTTCCATATAGATTACATGGTGTTTCAGTGCTGAAGTTGTAGAAAATTTGGAGCTTTTTTCCATATATGCAGGGCCATCTAAAATATAATAGCTTTTCAGGCTTTATTACTTTTTAAAGTGAGGGAATCAGTATTTTATGACCGTGGACTTGGACATTAATTGGGTTTTATTTACTAAATGGATCTCTGTAGGCATCTTCATTAACTTCTGCTGGTTGGTAAGTGTCTGGATACCCATTTACAGGCATATCTCACTTCTTGTCTGTAACAGATTTAATCATTTTCACTCAATTATAAAATTTCTCCTCCATCAGCAGTGCCATTTTACTGAACTCAGACTTTTGATTCTGGAAAATCTGGAATGTCCATCAGAACTGAATTAAACAGGGATACATGACAGGACTTAACTGTGGCAAGGTGCCTACAAATTTGTGTATTAATGGAACTGAGAGATTGTAAAAACATGTACAAGGAAGTTACATGCCATTTCTGAAAGTGGCAAGGTGTAGATTGTATAGATTAAATTCGTGGAATAGTCAGAGTATTTTGTATCAAGATATTTCTGTTTCTGTTTCCACTCAGAAGAACATTTCAGTTGTTACTACTGGTTCTCACCTTGCAGTTTCGAATAGGCTGGTGGTTTGCTCAGTGTATTGTGTCTGTGATCTTGTGGATGGGTATTGTGGATTTTCTTATTGAGAAACGTTGAAGGGGAGTACTTGTAGCACACTAAAATGCTGAGTTGTGTATGTTTTATGAAGACTCTTGTACTTCCTAATTAAAATCCATGGCTGAAAAAAGTAAAACACAGTAGCAGAAGTTAGGTGATGAAAGTAGAGCATTTCGGGAGAACTGGAGAGGGAAATAATGTTTTGTTGAGGTTAAAGAAGAATTGTATGTGTGATATGTGAACAGAATGTAAGAATACTAAAACAGTACAACTCAAGATGACATTTTGAGACTAAAGATTCAGAATTCAATTGAAAGTATTCTCAGGAATTCAGGAAATAAAAAAATAGTTTCTCTAGTTCAGGCACTTAAAAGTTCAGTGGAATATTAAAAAATTAGTTCTGATTTTTCAGAACAAGGAATTGAAGTGAACATTGATGTAGCTCATTAAACTGTCAAGCCATGAAGACCTTTTACCAGAGCTGTTAACTTGTTGCTGCACAAGCTGTGTGATAAAGTTAGAGGCCATAAGTTTGAACGGAATGACAGTACAAAGGCGGGTGTCTTGATATTTCAAAGAATCCTGAAATACAATTTTTTGAAGATACTCAATACATATGTTTAGTGTTCATTGGCTGTTGATAAGTCAACAGGCATTACTTCAACTGTGCAAATATGTGGTCAATAATTACATGTGGTGTGACATCTGATTTTGAAGTGTTTGTAGATCTCATGCAATGCAAGGCTAGAGAAAGGGGTCAGACGTCATTTAGACATTACAGGACAGTTTTCAGAAGCATAATTTGGAACAGCCTAAGATTCTGGACAGAGTTACTGATGCGTCACCTTCTGTAATTGGCTCTAAGATTAATAAGGTGTCTTTTGGTTACAAACATACACATGAATTACATATCCAAAAGGAACTAATACAGTATCATTGCATTATCCACCAGCAAAACATAATTGGCAAAGCTATGGGATTTCAATAATTTATAATTGGTGTAATAGAAAACAGTGGTAAATAAAAAAGAAAAGTATCTTCTGGAGAGAGACAACTCCAGGATAATACTGATTTCTTTGTTATTCCTTAAGTTAATTCGCTTAGTGGGGGATGGAGTCCAACTGATTCCACTTGGCACAGCAGCCACGGATTGGCCTATTGTAGCCTGCCCCGGGTGATTATGATGATGGAGAATTTGGTGGAATGAAGATTGGCAAGGGAAACCGAAGTACTCGGAGAAAACCCGCCCCAGTGCCACTTTGTCCACCACAAATCCCACTTGACCAGATCCGGGATCGAACCCGGGCCGCCGCGGTGGGAAGCCAGCAACTAACCACTTGAGCTATGGTGTGGCCTATTCCTTAAGTTAGTTAAGGTATATGTCAGATGCATACATAACCTGTTTTCCTCAAATGGTGCCTTGTAGAAAAATGGCATGTGTAAGAAACATTTTTATGAGCTATTTTGGGAAAATAAAACTTGTTTTGAGGTTTTCACAATGGTGATTGTTAAGGGTTTGGTCTCTTGGGTTGTGACACCGTGTAGTCCTTTAAGTGGATACCTATATTTCGAAGGAACATGCTGCTGCATCTTCAGGGTTGAAGTATGAAGGTTTAGAAATAGCCTCAGTTATATAGGTAGGTTTCAAGGAAGGTGGTAATGAGGCCCAACGCGTAGGGGTGAAGAAACGAGCCCAGTTTCAGGAAGAGATGGGCAAGAAAACAACCCTTCTGAGAGACACACTTTTTATCATCACAGATGGAAATGTAGTAGTGAAAAGAGCGGCCCTTTACAGGAATCCAGTGTTGCTTTCAGAGATTTAGGGGAAAATAACAACCCTTGTAACTTGCTTACACAACTGAGCCTATTCCAAAACCTGCCGACGTCAACTCTGAAGATCGAAGCAGCTCACCCTCTAAAACGTTATTTTCCCACAAGATTATTCAGCATCACAACCCAGAAGAACACAATCTTTAAATAATTATTTCTGTTTTTCAGAGGAAGAGGCGTATATTGCCCTCCCAAATACAACATGCAGTTACAAATGTTTGTTACGTTACGAATAATTTTACATGTATGTCATTTATGATAGGTCCATTTCACATGGAACACAGGACATATGTGGGGTTCTTGAAGAATTTCCTGTGAAGGGTCTTGGGAAAGATATTGTGACGTGACGAGACACGGGGTTTGGATTGGTAATCGGATTTATTGAGCATGTATAATTCGTAACTACAAGTCATTACGAGTATAGCACTGTCGTCAATTCAAGCGCTTAGAATTCATTACAGCGCGCATTAAGTCTTCTCGGTTTGCCTTCACCGGTGGTCGCCTGGTAACGGATTCCAACAGTGTCCCTTTGTGCTCACCTCGTTACCGGCTGGACACTGTTTCGCTTCCAACCCATGGCTTCAGATATCCTCACATTCAGAGTCAAGAGTTATTTTATGACTTGCGGTTTGCCGCCAGTCAGTTCGTCTTGGCGCCAAACCTCTTGAAGGTCACAACCAGAGATTTATTTGCAACTGAACCACAGCGGTCATACTGTGCCTGGCTTCGCCCTCTTCTATACTGCGAACATGTTCATTCTCATGATTTTGCATGACTTCTGCTTGTTTCCTGCCCTAACTCATGTAGCTCAAGTCACAACGGCTGCTTAGTCACTTGAACGGCCGTATGCTTGACCGCCGCCACGCTTAAGCCTCTTGTATTTTCTGTGTCGGGCTTCACCTTATCCGATGTCATTTTCTTGATTTTGTGTGGCCTCTACCCAGTAGAAAATGCAGTTTTCAGCAATTCTATATTATGGCGTACGTGTTTGTCGCCCGTTCCCTAGCAACGACCATCTCTTCTGGCTTCACTGTTCCGGCCTCTCAACTGCCATGTCACAATATTAAATTTACGCTGAATTATGGAGTGATATCCTATATTCAGTTTTATTTGTTTTAAGATAACTTGAGTGTGCTTTCCGAATATTGAGTGTCCGATAGATATTTTTAGTACGGCAATGCTTTTTTTTTATATAGTAACGCCCCACGAGAGTTGTGTTCTGAAGGTCACAGAAATGACGAGTCCAAGAACCTAGTGGAAGTAAACACCACGAAAAACAAAAATAGTTTCTGAAATTGCAGGCCATAAATGTGCCCCGTTGTTTGGAAGAATTGTGCCTGTGTTAAAACACGGCGATAGTTCGCCGTCTCTGACTATGTAGTAGAAATATATTGTCTTGACCGTAATGCGCAGAAATTTTTACTGACTTGCATATATATTCATTTGTAAACCCGCCATTTCTATACATGGCAGAATTAAAAAGGGGAGCATGCGTCATGACTTTATGGCTTGTTCCCTGAACGTTTTGTTTCGTCTTCGCAGACAAAAGACAGTTCCTCGGGGTCTGGCAAGGTGATGAGGTTAAGTGTTGATGTTACGCTGTGCCTTGTGCCACTCCCACCCGTCGCCTTGGAAGTAAGAGCTCCTACGTGGTCTTCGTCACATCCTGTCACCTTATGTAGCGTTGCCTTGTTTCGTAATATGGCTTCCACGAAATCTGTATTCTTTCTGTCTCTTTCACTCCGACCCTCTTCACCTTTTCCCCTCTTCCAGTATCTCATTTAGTGTCATGATTCATGGACTCTGTCCTGGCTTTTAAACTTAAAACTGTAAGTTTAAGGTCTTTCATTCTGGTCCGTCACACTAACAACTTGAAACTTGATTGTTAAAACTGTAATTACATATGTTATTTTGTATGACCATGAAACTTTGTTTTTACAATACGGGGGAGAACATGGATTGAGGGTGTCAGAAAACTGATGAAGGGAATGTTTGGACTTTTTTTTTCTTGGCGTGGGGTGAGACGTGCCCATTTGGTACTGCAGCCACTCTTTGGCTTATTGTACCAGCCCCGGATGATACATGATGATGAATGTAGAGCGGTCGGTGGGATGAGAATTGGCATGGGAAACCGAAGTACTCGGAGAAAACCTGCCCCAGTGCCACTTTGTCCACCACAAATCCCACATGACCTGACCTGGGCTCGAATCTGGACCTCCGCGGTGGAAGGCCGGCGACTAACCGCCAGAGCCATAGCACGGCCAATGTTTGGACTTGAGGAAGAGGAAGTAACAGGAAAGTTCAGTAAATTCGGTAGTGAGGAGCTTAGTAAGCTGTACTCTTAACGGCCGTGATCAAATCAAGGAGAATAATATGGGAGGGACAGGTAGCACACTAGGGATAGGTGCGAAGCTCTTACAGAATTTTATTTGGAGAACCTGAAGGGAAAAGTAGACCCGGAGAATAATATTAAAACGGGTCTTATAAAAAAAAAAGTGTGAGGGTTGTGGACTGAAATCATGTGGTTCAGGTTATAGGTAATTTCTTGAGCAACTGAGCGACTGTTAAACTAAAGAATTATTCCGATCTTTGGACTTAGTTGGTTTCATAAATTAGTGGTTGCAGTCGTGAATTTAGGATACAAGAAACGGCATACTCCGGACTAGCGAAGAGTAGAAGGATGTTTATTACTTAAGTAATTTAAGGACGCTGCACCAGAAACTCGGATTACGAGTATGTTCACGTGTGAGTGTTTTATTAACAGTAGAACGACGGGCCGTGCCATAGCTTGGGTGGTTAGTCGCTGGCGGCCCGGGTTCAATCCCGGGTCTGGCCAAGTGGGACTTGCGGTGGACAGAGTGGCGCTGGAGCAGGTATTCTCCCAGTACTTCGGTTTCCCTTGCCAATCTTCATTCAACCAATTGCTCCACAGTCATCATCTGTACAGGAGGCCAGTAGGGGCCGAAGGACCAAGTGGACTCAGTCTCATCCCACTAAGAATAAAAGAAAAAAAAATAGTAGAACGAAAGTGCCCCAGACGAAACTGCGTTGGTTAATTTTAAGATGATCATTCCCGTAGTAGTGTCGAGAATTACTGCGAAGAATCTCAGGATTTGGTTCCGGTCCAAATCTGAACAGAATAGGACCGATCACCGCACAGAGAACGAGGCGTTCTTTGCGTACTTCATTGGCTGATACAGATCTGTAGCTGCTGATTTTGAAATTCGCTTTGTGGAGGGTGGAGTCCAACTGGGTCCACTCGGCACCGCGGCCACTGATTGGCCTATTGTAGCCTGCCCCGGGTGATTAAGATGATGGAGAATTTGGTGGAATGAAGATTGGCAGGTGAAACCGAAGTACTCGGAGAAACCCCGCCCCAGCTCCACTTTGTTCACCGAAAATCCCACTTGACCAGACCCGGGATTGAACCCGGGCCGCCGCGGTGAGAAGCCAGCGACTAACCGCTTGAACTATGGAGAGGCCTTACTAGCTGCTGATAAGTACAATTGAGTTTTCACACTGCGATAGAAACGTTTCTCCGTTGTTATACCGGAAGCCGGCGGAATTTTATAGCGAAACCAGAAGAAAACGTAAACAAGCATTGCGATTAAACGCTCTGCGGGCATTGACTGAGAACGACGAGTATAATCTGTTGCTGCAAAGCTATCCAACCGTGTAATCAGAAGTTGTTTTACTTTTATGTTTCTAAGTCTGAACAATTTTGAAAAAGAAAGAAGGTTGCAAATAAAAACTGTAGACCTTAATTAGATTCATATTTTATATTCTCTACGCATATTTTACAGGATAAACTTTTTTTTTTTAAATAAAATGTACCTTTGGCCATAACGAAATGAAAGTCATTCGTATGACGTGAACACACACGGTTTCCCGTGTATGTCTTTACGCCGTGCACTTTGTATAAAGAATGCATAGATGCCATGCGCCGTCTGATGATGCATGTTATGTCAGCTGATCGGGAAATATCCTGCAACAGGAGGAATCGAAATTCAGTTTCACGTATAGGTTACAGTTCGGCCAGAAGGGTAAACATTCACAATTCGGGACATTACACTTAAATCCGGCTGAACTTCTCATTTCTGTTTTTCTTTCACTAGATCAGGAGGCCGACTGTGTGACAGAGGCAGTTTGTGGATTTCCTCAGCTTTCCCATTGAAATTGGGATAATGCTCAAAAGTGGGCCACACTGCTACCTCTTACAGTTCATGAACATGCTACCGTTCCACGGAACATAACCTCTGTAGTTGAGAGAGCGATAGTAAATAGGAAAAACGAATATGGTCTGCATGTTCAGAATAATGCGCGGTTGTAAAGGTAAAAGGGTAAAGTTGTCCTTGTGCACAATTAAGCACAGCGCCATTAAGACGTGTGGGCGAGTGAGGTTATTACAGCTCCACCATTCTCGACCTCGGCACTTGAAGTGACTGGTGAGCTTCAGGCCCCGACCGTTTTACCCCCAGGGAAATAACCCCCGGTACTCATTGGATAGGAGCCTGGATAGGCTCCAGGGCGTGTCTGGACACTGGAATAGAGGAAATTATCTTGACTGCCAGGAATTGAACCCTGGCTGTCCAAGCACGTACCCCGTCGCTATACCGACTGAGCTATCCCGACTCCTAGGGCACGGGCGTAATGACAGTTATGACTGCATCACGTAAACACAGGTGTGTTGCAGGCGGGGCATTATTGCGCTTTGTTATCAGGGAGAATGGAATTCCTGAGTACACGGGACGCAAAGACATTTTTATTCAGCTGGATGTAATACGCAAGCTTCTCTCGGTGACGCTGCTTGCCATGGTCGAAGCAGAAGAAATACGCCCAAGAAAACTTGCCGTTTCTTCAGGAATTGTGGTAGAGGGCCAAACTTGTACTCTCTCGAATGTGATACCATGAGTTTGACTTTTTCTATACGCCATGATGAAATCAGGCCAAAACACAGAGTGCATTCGTCTGTTGTCACTTGCTTCAAAGTGTACGATTCACAGCGCTCAGTGCCGACAAAACCTTGGTTACGAAGGGCACTTTTACACACTTTCACTTGTTTGCGCGAAATGCGTAAATGAAAGTTTAATGGGGAGATCGCGACTGTCCCTCCTGATGTTTCATAACCGAAACAAACTGAATGGATATAAAAACAGGTAAAGTTATCCCTGTGCTTAACTAATTAAGCACTACGCCATGAAGAAATATGGGGGAGTGGCTGTATAGACCCACGTTTTCTTGACCTCGGTATTAGTTGGAGGTGAGTGGTCAGGTTCATGCCTCGGCCGCTTTACCCCCGGGAAAAGAGCCCCCAATACCTATTGAATAGGAAGGNTATATATATTGAGGATCTACATAAAAGTAGAAGCCCTAGTTTAATTTTGGTTCATATTCATCAGTTATAGGCTGTGCATTGTGTTCTGAACCCAAATTATTGATTTTCTGGAAAGCGGCGTATCGTACGAAATTAACTACGTGATATCAAATAGACCCTAAGATTAAATAGAAATCGTTTATACTTGGTAAATCGTATGCTGAACCGCTTTCAATCCAGTTTACCTTATCACAAATCATTTCTTAAAATCTCTGTTATCACGAAATTGACATATTAATTAATTACCAAGTAAATTGGTCCAGGCTTGTACTTGGAAGAGGTCCTCAGTTCGAACCTGGGTTACGAGCTCTCCTGACTGACGCTTTTCGTGGTTGCGCGTAGTTGCGCCAGGAAGTACAGACACCACGATCGCCTCTTTACAAAGACTTTACTACATACGGGATATAATCTGTTCAGATTAAAAAAAAAGAGAGTTGTTAAATAGGCTAAAAATCGACCATAACCCTGAGTTATTTTTCCATCATTGCCGTATGCTCCGCAGCAGAGAACGCTGTGTCAGAAAGCATGGCTTGCTGTCAATCAAGGTGGAAGGTTTTGTAGAGGTGAGCGGCACTAGCAGTGTACAGTACAACCGACTGTTCCCCTATGGTAAACACCTCCTGAAGGATTAATAAGGTGCAGTGCAGGCTCGAGTTGAATCTCAACGGTGTGTACTTGTTCTTGCGGTGACATCATCAGCATGGGAAGTGCGTAGCCAGCCAGCAACGTCCTTTTTATTCTCTACGTTGTGATTCACCAGTCAGATGAGGACACAATACACATTAGGCGCAGCTACTATGGGAGAGCAGTTCGCTTTAAGAAAACAGACAAGTTGTAAGAAGAAAACAAAAGGTAGCAGCAACAGTTGAGTCGGTATAGCTACTGGCCGGGCCGGCGGGGTTAGATTCCCGGTGGGGGCAAGAGGTTTTTCTGTACTCCACAGAGTCCAGACCGGCTCTGGGGTGTGTTCATTCATTCATCCATCAGTAATCTGTCAGACGACAGGTCCGCAGTCTCTTCCAAAACTCCTCCAGTTCCGCCACTTAATGCGATCTCAAGCTTTCTCCTTCAATTTTACATTCCTTTACATTTACTCGTACCAGTAAAGGTAAATTCAGCTCGACGTGAGTGGACAGCTCCGCACACACGCTTAATCTTGGAATTATGCGTTCAACTCCGGGCGTTTCATCCTTGGTATCGAATAGATAGCTTGAGTGGGCCCCATAGCCGGTCTGGATGCGGTGACGAGAAAAATCCCCACCCCTTACGGGAATCGAACACCGTCCGTGCATAACATAAATGTTTGTCTTAACAGAGATTACAGATTTCCCTGAAAATATTTTAGGCTTTGCTTAGAAAATTGTCTGGTGTGTCCAATATCAAAGGACGAAGTTCATGTGGAATTTATTTTAAGAAGGAGAGAGCACAAAAAGAAGGGAATTTTATTTCGCGTTTGAATGTGTACTTGTGGCACGGGGTAGCGTGGTTTATTGAGGCACTATGGTACAAGCCGGAAGGTCGCGGGTTCGATTTCCGATGAGGTGATTGGATTTTCCAATTCACCTAATGCTTCCAGCCACATTATGGCCCTGGGGTCGACTCAGCCTCTAAGAGAAATGAGTACTAGGAATCTTCCTGGGGGTAAAGGGCGGCCGGCGCTTAAGGCTGACAACCTCACCGCCATCTGTGAGCCGATTGTCTAGAGCAAATGTGGAAGCCTCGACGTCTCACAACCATATGGGCCTCCACAGCCTGTTACAAGGATAGCTTTACCTTTTTTATATGCACTTGGAAACTGTGTAATTGTTTCTTTGTTTGGCTTTCCTTTTTAATGTGTGGAAATAGCACAGGACCTTCTCAGAAAGCACTCTTATGTTACTACCAATAGCGTACGAGTAAAATACACGTTTTTTTTATTGCTAGTGGGGTGGGATTAAGTCCCTTGTACTGCGGCCACTTCTGGCGTATTGTACCAGCCCCAAATGATGCGTGAGGGTGATTGTGGAGCAATTGGTGGAATGAAGATTGGCAGGGGAAACCGAAGTACCGTGAGAAAACCTGTCCCAGTGCCACTTTGTCCACCACAAATCCATTTGACCAGACCCGGCATCGAACTCGGGCCGCCGCGGTGGAAAGCCAGCGACTAACCGCTTAAGCTATGGCGCCGCCAAAATAGACATCTACATGTATGTGTCGTTTTATAAATTCAAATTCACAAATTCGTTATATATGCATTTTACTGGTTATCCGATGAGATTCATTTCCCATCCGTCTCGGATAATCGAGCGCCTACTGTATCTCACAAAAGTGCAATTTTGTTTCTGTTTCGTGTGCTTGTGAACTCTGTATTTCGCCCTAAGGAAGAACACAGATTGGGACAGATTGGAAGCAGCAGATTCATCCAAAACAAACAAAAATGGAGAGTTTGCCATCACTCAGACAAATGTTTCTATTTATCAGTTCACAACATGTTCCGGTCCACATAGGTCATTGTCAGGTGCTTCTGGAGGACATGCACAAATGGTGACGACTACATATGAACTACAGTGCTGCTACAAAACATTCTTTTCGCCGGATCCAATTTAATGCTAAACATACGTTGGTTTTTAAATGAATACTTAAAAATTACAGTGAAACGATGCAAAGAGAAGATCCCTGTGAGACGTGGTTTTCGATGTTTTGAAGCTGGTTTGATGGTGGTCAGACCATCTGGTTATTATGCTTCGTTTACGTTTATTTCTTTTGTGCAGGATTGCTTCTAGTAATCATTCTGTCTGCTGTTGTTTGAGGTGGGGCGGGGTGTAGAAGGGAACGTCCAGTTGTAAATATGTATATGCTGTATACTATCACGGTAGCTTATATGTAGTCCATCACCATTTGTGTATGTCCTCAAGAATTATCTGATGGCCTCTGTGGGCCGGAACATGTCATGAATTGTTAAATAAAAACGTTTGTTAGTGTGACGGCAGCCCTTCCATTTTTTATTTTTAAGCAACACAAACTGGATGCAGCACTTCAAGATTCCTCCAAAACCTTCGAGACCCCGCCACCAAGAATTCCGCAATCGGGATATAGATTGAGAGTGACTGAGAACAAAGTGCTGAGAGATATTCGGACCCGAAAGAGAACAAGTAACAACAAGCTGGATAAAACTACATAATGAAGAGCCTCATAATTTGTGCACGAAATGTTGCTAGGGCAGTCTGATCACGGAGGATCCGATGGTTGTGAAACGTATCACGCATGGGAGGGATCAGAAATGCATATAACATTCTAGTCGTAAAATTTGAAGGGGAGAGGTCGCTTAAAGATAGCGAAAATAGAAGATGCCCAATATGCCTAGCTGCAAACAACCTGTGCATGTCTATAGAGCAGTGTAATTTGGCCGAGGGGCTTCGGCGTTTTTGCTTACTGCGAAATCAGCTCGCAGGCCTACATGCCAAGAATTGTCAGTCCTGAACAGCGCAAGGTGACACCAGAATTCTTCAAGCTGCCTTGTTACTCTGACCTAGACGTAGATGGAAAGCTGGTATTAAAATGGATCTTAAAGAATTAGGGTGTGAGGATGTGAACTGGCTTCGTCTGGCTGGAGAAGGGGGAGAGGCGGCGGGCTCTTGTGAACATGGTAATGAACATTCGGGTTCATAAAAGACGGGTAATTTCTTGATTATCTGAGAGCAACTGTCAGTTTCTGTGGAGGGGCTTTGCACAGTGGAGATAGTTATGTGCCTTCATATGATACTTGAGTCTTCATATAAAGTGGTGCGGCCCGAATGGCCCCAACACCGTACGTGTTACAACGTTCATCTCTCCGCGAACGAATTAAGATTAACCATATAAGGTTTTGGCGCCGACTGGTACACAACAGCGGAGAGGTACAGGATATTGGAGTGTTGTTCGCTGCATTCTAAACTCTATATTTACGTTTTTTTTCCTTGGCACTACAGCCCCAGTGGGTCTAGGCCTACCTCCATGAACTTCTCCGTTCACTTCGGGTTTTCTAGATCTTACACATTCGGTAGGACTCCTTGGGCGGGTGATCAGCTCGTCGCAAGGTCTCTACCTGTACACAAACACAAAAAAAGCACACACACGAACTAAACATCCATGCCCTGAGTGGGATTAGAACCCACGATCCCAGTTTCCAAGCGAGCGAAGACAGTACCTGCCTTAGACCGCTCGGCTACCGTGACCGGTATTTACTATTTTACGTGCCGATTTACTGCAGATGCAAATGTATTGTTTCACAAGTATCTGTCTATCTGTGGCTCTACAACCCTTGTGGATCTTGGCCGCTTTTTCGGTTTCTTAATCTATACACAGTCGGTAGGACTCCTTGGACGGGTGATCAGCCCGTCGCAAGGCCGCTACTTGCACACAGAACAACATAAACACACAGACATCCATGCCTCGAGTGAGATTCGAACCCACGATCCCAGTGTTCGAGTGGTTGAAGACAGTTCATGCCACTGCGATCGGCTGCACGTGTAATCACATTATGGATATTAGCATATAATGGATAGAGTCAGAAATTATTTTGACCTGTATTCTGTAAATATTTTTTTTTCTTTTTGCGTACGATGAGTCGTGATTAAGAAAAGCGATAAAGTTCAAATTAAGGTTAATATAATGGGGTTATACTGGACTGACTCGACCTGAAAGCTTGTGTAGATCACATTTAATCGAAATAGGTTTACGGGTTAGTTGTGCTGACAGACACAGCCTTTCCCATGTCCGTTCACGTTGTGCGAAAAACCAAGTAGCGCTAGGGACATGTTTGAAATCCAGGAGATTCTGAGGAAGACCAAGGGTTTTGCATGAACGTCGGGAACTTTTGAAGTGGTTTATAGGCTGTTAATTCGTTTCTAGTTGAATGTGTCCATATTCTCTACTCGATGCTTCAGATGAGATGTGACGACGAGCTGCAGGATGCAGGACCTACCGTCAGACCTCGGGTCCTTAACGTTAATCCTCGTCTGATCACTTCTGATTGTCTACTGAAACTTAGTTGTTTTTGCATCATTTTTTTAGATTGTTTCCCAGTTCATAAGCGATGCAGTCCTAGCTACATGGGATATGTGCGCGCAGTCACGCATCAGACTGTGATTGTGAATGATGACTTTAAGAGGAAGTGATGAAACATAGCAGTCATAGTATATACTTCGTGCGTATTGTCATGTGATACTGGTAAGCAAGAATAGGGGCGGTACAGAGGGCGGCCACGAGTAGGGCCTGTCTGACTCTTCGATAACCCACTTTTTTGCATGTCCTCGAGAATCTGACCCACATCCGCCTGTTTTGCTAGGGGTAGCTTCGTCGGGGGTTGGGGGATCGGTCGGTCCTGTCCAGTATCTCGTCCTACTAGACATGACTGAGGAAACATCGGAATAGCCGATATTCTGGTCAAGAGTCAAATCCGCTACCTCCCAGATATGAACCAGAGTTTTCACTACTCGGTCGTGACGTTGGATGAGAAGTCGTCTTGAATGTCTTCTCCTATTCAGGTCAGAGGGAGGGGGGATTATGTAGACGACAGATTTATACCTGTTCCCACCAGACATAGTCGTTTCTCCGTTATCGCGGAGGTGCTGAGAAAGTTCTAATTTAATTTTTCATCAAAGTACAAAGGAAACCGTAAAAATCTGCGTGCCAGGAATGTTGGCTACAGGCCTGCAATTAGAATTTGAGCCGGCCACGGTAGCCGAACGGTTTAAGGCATGTACTGTCTTCGCTCGCTCGGAAGCAGGGGTTATGGGTTCGAATCCTGTGTTCAGGTAGAGGCCTTGCGACCAGTTGATCACCCGTCCAAGGAGTTCTACCGTCTTCAAAAATGATCATTAAACTGAGAAAATCAGCCCTGCGCTCCAAAGTGGGAGCAAGAGGAGAGAAAAGAAATAAAATTTGTACCTTCATTATTTACGCGTGTACATGGTATCCTTGGCTTCGCTGCTAAATGTTCATCAAGAGTCTGTATGCGTATTTGGGCTTCGCTGGCCCTGGTACCGCGCGTCGGTTGGTCAAACCACCCTCCATGTTCGTCAGAAACCTGGCCACCAGGAAAGAAGTTCAAATGCAAATGCAAGAAATGCTTTTTAAGAGAGGTTTTGCATTCAGTTTTCTTGTCAGCCTTGAGAAGCTCAATAAACAAATTAAAATAGTTTGGTTAATCGGGTATTGCCCAAAAGAATTGTGTCACAGCTTTAAAGGCATTCCGTCATCTCTCCGAATTGTTTCGAGCTGCATCAGAAGTGTTATCTATAATCAAGTCTTTGATTTGGGAACCAAAAAATATGCTCTCTTATATTTTTTCTTCATTGATGTATTGAAATTGTTGTTTAAAATTCCCTGACAGAATTTTTCTTCAGTTTAAGTTTGATGTGAAGAGGACGTTAGCAGATTTTGTGACACAAGCAAGAGGTTACCAAGATGTAAAATCTGACTATGTGGCTAATGCTTGACAATACAATAAACCCTCATTATAACAGATTTCGGATATAACGGACACAATCCGGCTGTGTACAGTTGTACATTTTTAGAGATGTTGAGGCTTTAAGAAAGTGTCGTAGTTGGAAAACTATTTGAAATAGAGAAGAATTACAATAATAAAAACTTTATATAATCACATTATTATGTGTTTCTTTGTTTATTGCGTGTCTTGGTTATGTATCCTATGGTGTACGTCCGTGAATACCCCTTCATTCGGTTACAGCTGACATCGGCGTCAACGGATATCGTATCTCTCCTGTTTTTAATGATTTTTTAATTGCTAATGCGGTGGGACTAAGTACCTTGTACTGCGGTCACTTCTGGCCTATTGTACAAGCCCCAGATGATAGGTGAGGGTGATTGTGGAGCAGTTGGTGGAATGAAGATCGGCAGGGGAAACCGAAGTACTCTGAGAAAACCTGCCCCAGCGTCACTTTGACCACCACAAATCCCACTTGACCAGACCCGGGATCGAACCCGGGCCGCCGCGGTGGGAAGCCAGTGACTAACCGCTTGAGCTATGGCGCGGTCTCATATCCCCTGTTAGTCCATTATAACCAGGGTTTGCTCTATATGGTGCTTAACAGCATCCTGGGAATGCTTCACTCTGCTATCCCACTCACAAACGAAACAACAGTTAGCACCTCGTGTATCCAAAATGTACTCCTAGTAGCGGTGCCACAGTTTTTTGGTGTTCACATACAAGTAGGCTGTAATTAGCGTATGGGTTGTCAACTAGAAGAAATTCCATATTTTCATATACTTATTTCATGTGAACAACATTACCAATAGAAACTGGCTGGTAAATCATTATGGAAAAGAACAGCCCCAGTACTTCATTTTGACGATCAAAGGAAAAGCGCAATTCGTCTCGTTTGCCATTGTTGCACAAGACTATCGTTACAAATATCTCCATTCGTAGAAAGATGCAGTGATAAGCATTTCTGACGATTTCGAAGTAAATTCCAACCTCATAGCCCTGATCCACGCAGTTTTATTTGCCATGACAGAAAGATGCTATTTCATTGACGCGTTTTCATTGCATTGCATTTAGCAGTTCGAAATACGTAATGTGAATGAAATGCCTGCACGTTAAATTCTAAAGAAATATTAACCCGCCGCTATTTCACGGTTCCCAATAGCTCAGAGTAACAAGGCAGCCCGAGTAATTTAGGCATCACCTTGCGCTGTTTGGGATTGACAATTCTTGGCATGTAGGCCTTCATACTGGCTTCGCAGTAGGCAAAAACGCCGCCACTCGTGCGCCAAATCACACTGCTCTGCAGACACGCGCCTTTTACTTGAAGCAAAGCATGCACCGGATTTTACACAGAAAATCGAGATTAACGGCCGTGGGAATCCATTGCGCTGACCACGCGACGCACTCTATCCGCAAAAGCTGGCACTAACTTCGTCGACAAGCGGCGGTCGCTTGGTCAGTATAGTTGGCTTGCGGACTAAAGGCCACGGAGGAAGGAAGTCATCTAAAAAAGCTGCACGAAACAGTTGAATTCATATTTACCACTTCGCTCAAGAAAGCGTTAAGAGGTGCATAATATAATCTTAAATTAGAAATCATTGAAAGCAACACCCAATCCGCCAAAAAACGGAGGGTGATGGGGGGGACATTGGTTCGATTTTCGACAGGCAAAAATCTCTTGAAATACTCAGATCTGCCGAGGAAATATATAAAAAAATCATTTATTAAACAGTGTTATTTAAAAAGGAAAGAAAATGTACGGAGAACGCAAGATACCTGGTGGGTTTTCTCTCTTTTGTTTAATTATCTCGAAAAACAAATGGTTTATTATGCGTAACATTGGATTTATATTTGCGTTACTAGAGTTGTATCTACCGAGGGTGGACACCAAAGTCAGTTACGTAAGATGGCGAAGAACGCACTGGGAAATGTATGTAGTGTATATGATATCATATTCCTCATTTCTGTAATGGTGTTATGGCAACTTCTGAAAAAAGAAACGTCACGTGCAAGGAAGCACGCAGAGCTGGCGGATTTCTGTCCGCTGTCGTGCGTATTGATGATGTGGGAGAGATGAGAAGTAAATGTTGTAAAGCAGTGTCCCGGACTTAATTATCGAGTCGATCCACTAAGGACTGGAAGCAGACACTTCCTGTGGAGAAACTGACGCACGCCTCCCACCGTATCGACTCTAAAATGCTTTCACATTTGACGCAGTGTAGTTACATGATACCCGTCATTCCAGTTGCTAACACTGGTTAAGTTCGGCTTATATTTGGAATGAACATGGCTCACTTCCCTGCAATGAGCCTCTTTTAGTTCACACTAAGAGAGTGAAATTTATTGCTGATGGACAGACGTGATGTTTGCACAAGACATTATGAATACACGCTGTTGTGATGCCAGTGTTTGAAGGTGACATTCACGCAGCTGTTCCAGATTTCTTAGGCGCCGCACTATTTAAAGACGGTAAGCACCGATTTCGCCATATAATTGCTTTTTATTGTGGTAGGATAGGAAATCACAGTCATGTCAGCAGCAAGTTTCATGAACAGTGCAATAAAGCAGATCCATTGCGTTCAGGACAGGCGCTACAGCACGGACAAACCAAGCTGCCAAATCGGGCGGCACGATTTTTTGGTTCGGAAAATTTTTACGCCCTTTATTTTAGGATTTCAAATTCTCACAGTCGGTGGTTATGAAGAGTTTTGTCTTACAGGTTATAACTCCGTTTAGGCAGTTGTAAGTTAACCGACGTTTCAGAGGCGACGTGTTCCTGCGAAACATAGGCTGACTTTCAGCAGGCTGCACAACGTTATGTCCTAGAAGACAGAACACTTCCGTTTATTTTGTTTCGTTTTTTGTTAAATGAAAATTCATTTCTTCTGATGTTTTGCTTATATAATGATCATTGGCGATAGGTGGAAGAGCATTTGAAAAATTCTTGGACGGAGCCCGCAAGGAAATAGGAACGTAAATGGAAGGCCAGCGTAAACACAGAGCTAACAGAAACAGGAGCGGCTTGTGGGGAACGTGAACTGGATTGAAATGGCTGAAGGCATATAACGAAATGACTGTTGATTGATTAGACTTGGTTTGGTTTGGGTTAGGTTCTTTTGATTTGATTTGGTGCGGATTAGGTTGGTTATGTGTGGGATTTTTTTTACTGCTAGTGGGGTGGGACTAAGTCCCTTGTACTGCGGCCACTTCTGGCCTGTTGTACCAGCCCCAGATGATAGGTGAGGGTGATTGTGGAGCAGTTGGTGGGCTGAAGATTGGCAAGGGAAACCGAAGTACTCGGAGAAGACCTGCCCCAGCGCCACTTTGTCCACCACAAATCCCACTTGACCAGACCTGGGATTGAACCCGGGCCGCCGCCATGGGAAACCAGCGACTAACCGCTTGAGCTATGGCGCTATGTGTGGGCTTGGTTGTTGTTGATTTTAATCAGGATTAAGTTTCGTTTGGTTTGGGCTATATTGATTTAGTTTGGGTTATTTTCGATTGGGTTTGTTAAACGTGGTATGGATTGGATTGGCTTTCATATACTCGTATTTGTCACAGCAGCATATCTCCTCTACTCACCGTGATCCCAGTTCTCACAGCCAGCACGCCACATCATAACAAAATGGATCTTAACGGACAGTTATGCACGAAGTGCTCGAAATTTGTGATGCAGAGCGGTAAGGATCTTGCAGGAAGATTCCAGGCGGGGAAGTTTGCCCTAATCTGAGCGAGGACCGCCATTCGGCGTGTCAGTAGATAGTGAGCAACATTTACGAAGTGCACAAAATTTGTGCATAAAGGGGAGATCGCGTCTGTATGTTTCATTTCGGAAACTACTGAACTTATTTTTAAATAGTAGTAAAAAGTAACACAAAGCCTCGGACCTGGACGGATTCCTTGGATAAACGACCTAAGCTAAAGAAAATGGATATGAGATTTGACACTTGGAATGTTCGAGGTTTGTATAGAGCAGGTTCACTCAGGGCAGTATCAGAAGAAATCTTAAAATATGAGTTAGATTTAGCGGGAGTACAGGAGGTCAGATGGGATGGAGGTGGCATCGCACCAACAGGAGACTATATATTTTTCTAAGGAAAGGGGAATGAAAATCATGAATTAGGTACAGAGTTTTTCGCACATAAGAGAATCGTATCAGCAATTAAGAGTGTAGGATTCGTTAGTGATAGGATATCATATATAATACTAAACGGTCGCTGGTGTGATATCATTGTTATGAATGTTCACGCCCCAAAAGAAGATAAAATTGATGACATAAAGGATAGATTCTATGAAGAAATAGAACATGTATTTGATAAATTCCCGAAGTACCCTATGAAAATTTTGTTAGGAGTAAGTTAGGAGTTAGTAAGTAAAAGTAACTTTAATTTGAATTTGATTCGTATCGGATCAGTATATTTCCTACTTTTGCCGGAAAACCAGATCGAACAGGAGCCGGGATGGCGACTACATACGGGCTGGATGACAGAGGAGTCGGAGTTTGATTCCTGGTAGGGTCAAAAATTTTCTCTTCTCCACGTTGTCGATACCAGTTCTGGGGCTCATCCAGCCTCCTGTCTAATGAACACCGGGGGCTCTTTCCCAGGGTGTAAATCAGCCGGGTCGTGAAGTTGACCACACACCTGCATCTAGTTCCGAGGTCAAGAATACGCGGATCTACACACCCAAAACCCCATACACCTTCATGACGTAGTGCTTAATTATTTAAGCAAGGGACAGCTTTACTTTCACCAGATCGAACTTCACTTTTCTTCTTGAAACTGTTCATCGTGTTTTGTCCTTAGCGTAAGACGTGGGCCTTATTAACATGCACGCACTCTCATAAACGAATGATTGGATTTTGTAGTGCTATTATCGTTTGAGCAGTGGATTTGTATCTGCAATAATTGAACAGCAACGAGAGTGAGATATTCATCAGATAGCAGGCTGGAGTTAATTAGCATTATTAATGAGCTTTGGTATGTGTTGACTTCGTTATATTCTGTTCACCCTAACATTCGGCCCAGGAAAGACGTGGAAATAATTAAGAGTTCTTGTTAGAACTGAAAAGTATATGACAGATGTACGGGTATATTCCGTAAAATTTTCGAAAGTCATAAGGATGTCTTAATGTAATTCTGTGCTTATAACCAGTGTGAGAGGGCTTAATGTGGAGAAGTGTTATAGTGCTGCTGCCTGGCAACCTCTAGGTCTATATGCACGCCGAGGTTACTGTTTTGCATACCTCATTGGCCTTGATGTTCATTTAAGATGACGATAATCCTATTATTGCAGATACAAATCCATTTCCCACCAAGAGTACAGTAATGACTTCCATGCGATTCAATTCAATTAGCGTAACAAACGAATCGCGTGCCTGAACCTTGAGACCCTATTAGCGGAATTAGTGAACTCAAGGAATTTTGGAACGTAAAGGGACACGAAGCTACATACCGTATTTACGCATGTATAGGCCGCGTGCGTGTATAGGCCGCAGCACAATTTTCAGACAGAAATTATAGAAAAAAAATAATTTTCTTGGAATATTATTTCAGGAGTAGAACACCCTGTATTACTAATTATGAATATATATGTTTTTTTAAATGAAGTGTGATTTCGAATATAAGCCGCACCCCAGTTTTCCTCTTGAATTTTTGGCAAAAAATGTGCGGCCTATACATGCGTAAATATGGTACTATTCTTCCATGTATTTAGTTGGAAGTTCACCATATCGAAAAATGTTTCAAATATCCTAGGTATTTTTCTGATTGTATTGATATTTATTGTCCATTGGGCAGTCTTTCAAAATAGTAAATAAAATTAAGTCTCATAGTCATGCTAAATACAGTTTATGTTGGGCTGATCCAAGCAAAAATTCAGTTTCCGACAGAATTTTAATGTAAACGTCCTGTGAAAGAACAACGAAATCCGGATCAGTAGACTCAGAGTTACGGCATGCAGACAGACAGCGTCGCTCACGAAAAGGATGCGTAATAATGGAAACCCTATGCAGTCATGCGCTCGAAGTGACACCGATATCCAGGGTCATTGTTGCCAAAGCACACCATTGGACACGATCCTGAGTCAGCTCCGCCCACATTCCACCAATAACTTACGTGTATTTATCTAGTACTAAGCCTCATGCAAATTTTTCGTCTCATTTGTAGTCTTCAAGTGGTCGTATCCCAAAAGGTTTTCGCACAAAATTTCTGTATATAAATCTAGTCTCTCCCGTCCAAGCCTCATGCCAGGTCCCTCAAAGCCTCCTGGATACCATTATCTCAGTAATGCTAGGTGTCCTGTATAAATCAACATGCTCTGTTTGTGTGATATCATAATGAAACGTTTTAAACTGCCCGTTTTATCTTCTTGAGCATATTGTTTCCAGAGGAGTGGGGGTTAGCTATCCCTGTAACAGGCCGTCAGATGTCGAGGCTCCCACATCTTCTAGACCAGGGGTCTCCAAACTTTTCGAACCGCGGGCCATAGTAGGTAATTCAGCTCTTTCAACGGGCCGGATAAAATGAGAAATTAATAACTCTAGGTATATGAGTTTTATTGAAAGCACAGAATTTCATAAACTAAATACAAAGTACGTGAGAATAAATTATCGTATATTAATGACAACAGACAGTAGCAGCAAATGCTCATATTTTCATCACAAATTATAATAAAACAATTAATGTGAATGATGGAACTCTTTTTGCATTCTTAAAATCTGATTAAATTGAGGTCCAAGTTTGGAAACGCTAATCACAAGTAGCGACCTTAAATGTTTATCGGATAAATTTGCCCTTATTTCGACGTGATGTACTTCATCTGGGAAAAAGTTTGTTCACACAGATATGTCGTCCCAAAAATGGAGATAAATTTACAAGCAAATTTCTTTAAATTTGGAAATTGCTCAGAGTTCAGAAATTTATAAAATTCGATCAAATTTCCTTCCTTGTATTTGTCTTTAATATGATAATTTTCCTGAAGTTCAATAATTTCCATTTGAATTTGACTTGGGACATCTGCATCATCACAGTCAAACGGATTTTGAAACAATCTGATTTCCTGACGACTGGAATCCAAATCAGCAAATCGCTTCCGAAATTGTTCTTTCAACTCTGAAATGACTAAATTTGCAAACGAGGAAGGGAATTCTGCTTCACCCTTTTTATGCAACTCTGCACAGTATAGCATATGAACAAAGTTACAGTTTTTCACTTGGCTTTCCAGAAGTATCAACTTTGCTCTGAATGCCTTGATAAGTGCAAATAAATCACAGACTAAGTTATTTTCACCCTGCGACTTTAAATTCAAATTGTTCATATGGTTCACCAGATCAGCAAAAAATGCTAATTTCCAAAGCCACTCGGTATCTGATAAAAATGGTTCGTGAAGGTATTTTCGGTAAGAAATATATAAATTTCATTCCTGGGCTGAAAGAAGCGCGAAAGAACCTTTCCACAGCTAAGCCATCGAATTGCAGTGTAATATGTCAGGTCAATAAGCTCGGAATCACATTTACCAGTACTCACTGGAAAATTAGTTCAGTTGGCGCATTTCTGCACAGTTCTTTCGCGCGCCGGATAAAATCACATCGCGGGCCAGGAAGATTCCTGGTACTCATTTCTGTTAGAGGCTGAGTCAATCCCAGGGCCATAGTGCGGCTGGAAGGGTTAGGTATATTGAAAATAATCCAATAACCTCATAGGGAATCTAACCCACGACCTTTCGGCTTGTAGCATAGTGCCTCAACCAACTACGCTACCGTGTGCCCCCCCATCGTTTTCAAGTACTCGTCATTTTCTTTCCTCCTCGAAAATAACGGACCTTTCACACCCACACAAAACAATCTGAAAACTTACTACATCGTAGGCCTCTACCTTGCTGTTGAGAGTTCCGGAAAGTAAAGGCGATCATGTGAGTTCTAACGGAATAATAACAGGCATTTTCGGAAGTGATTATTATAATTTCATTATATACTTCGCGTCCTTAGATGTTGATCTCAGACATTTATTTTATATGTTAGTAAATCTTTCATTCTTGTAAAGAATAACGAACATACTCACAGTGCAGTGTAGTGTAGTGTAGTGTAGTGTAGTGTAGCTTACGAAAGACGTTGATAACAGCTCGCGATGTTGCACAAGACGGAACACACTCATTTCTCTGTTGAACTGGCGAAAGCATGTATTTGTCCTCTCCCACTGATAAACTGTTTATCCGCTGCAATGGTAACAAGGAAAGGATTGAATTACTTTACAGGCAGCAGAGCAAAATAGGAAGACACACCTATCCGCGAATGGTTGGTACAATGAAGCAAGTAATGAATGGTTCGTATCCAATAACAGTATACTTTTATATGCAATGCGTTAGAAGTACCACTAAAACACTCTTCCAGTTATTTCAGAACATCCTTTGCCATTTATTACGAGGTCGGACAGTCGAGAAATTAACAGTAGTACAATGTATAACCAAGGGGCACGCGGTAGCGTTAGTTGGTTGAGGCACTATGCCACAAGCCGGAAGGTCGCGATTTCGAGTCCCGATGAGATGATTTTTTTTTTCAATTTACCTAATCCTTCCAGCCAATCTGTGACCCTGGGATCGACGCAGTCTACCAGAAATGAGTACCAGGAATCTTCCTGGGGAGTGAAGGACGGGCGGCACGTAAGGCTGACAACCTCACCGCCGTCTGTGATCCGATTGTCTAGAATATGTGGGAGCGTCGATGTCTCACAAGTCTGTGGGCCTCACGGCCCAGGGCACAGGGATAGCTTTATTTTTTTATAATGTTTAACCAGTCACTAAATACAACTCTCAAACGAACCCACAAATACACTCCGGCTGCGCTCATAAGATGGCCCCCCCTTCCCAATACGCACCAGTAGGACAACATTGACGTACTTTTTTTTTGTCATTAGTCCTGTAATCTAAGTGGACATGATTATTGACATTGAAAGGAGAAGGTGCCGTAAAAGTGAATTCACAGTCCCCCCACAGGGGAAGATATTTTTTAATTTGTCAGTTGTAATGTAATTGGCAGGAAGGTTATCTCGACGTCACATATTTTCTGAACTCCACCTGTAACCATTCTGTCATGGCGGTATCAGACTTTCGGTACAGAACAGCATTCTTGCCATTCACTGTAGGAATGTGAGCAATTTGTAGAACTAGCTGGAGAGAGCCCTCCGCTCACTCACCTAGCCATGCAGTTCCCTGCTTTTATGGATCCCGAAGCTCGCCATTCGTCCTGAACCATGTAGATCCACTGTACACCTTTAAGACATACTTCTAGCTCACGTTCCTAAAGTAGGCTTATGCGATCTCCATCCTGTCTGTGTATCCCCCCCTATCAACTTCTGAATGCCTGAACCAGTCTTTATGAAACTTGGCATGTATATCATGGTAATTGAGCCCATATCATCGGCGTACTTCATAGATCCCTCCCGCCAGTCTGTGTGTCTGTATGTGTATCCATCCTAACATTGCAAGGCTATGGCTGAGTTAAGTTCCCTCCTTTCGGTACTAGGCAACGGCTCGGTAAACACGTTCCCACTGCAAAGAATACACGCAGAAATAGAGTAATTCTTGCACCCGCCATTTTCAGTGCGTTCCGTGTCTTATCGAAGGAGAGCCTGTGGGTCTGTTTGTGTGTCCCTTTATCGTTGCTAGCTAAGGGCTCGGTAAAAACGTTCCCGCGGCAGCGAAGAATTGTTGGAGGCGTCATTTTCTGTGCGGTACATGTTATATCAACGGAAACTAGGCGATTTTTTTTGTCCCCAAAACTTCTTGTAATATCTTCCTATCTGAGCCATGGCCCTCCGTCAGTTCAGTTCCCTTCATGTTTTCCGTCTAAAGTTTTGTATGCATTTATGCCATTAGGAAAGTCCAGGAAAACCAGCTGGAACTGAAATTAAATGGGACACTTCAGCTGCTGGTCCATGCTATGAGAAAACAAAGTATATGTTTGCCGTGTCGTCACCAGAATGCAGGGTAAAATCATGACTTGAAGATAGCTAACAGATTAAGTTTTGAGGTTTTTCACGGCGATGACTATGAAGAAAGTCGTCTTCTGGGTTTAGGCGCCGTGTATTCTTCGTTTTGGCCGACGTTTCGGAGGAACGTATCCCCTCCATCTTCAGAGCGGTTGAATGGCTTGGAATGCAGAGAGCAGTAGCTCTGCTCTCTGCTCTGAAGATGGAGGCGATATGTTCCTCCGAAACGTCGGCCAAAACGAAGAATACACGGCGCCTAAACCCAGAAGACGACTTTCTTCCTAGCTAACAGATGTTTTGAAAATGTGGTACAGTTCAGATATTTGTAAACGACTATAACTCACGTACGCGCACATACACAAACACTAAACATCCATGCCCTGAGTGGGAATCAAACCCACGATCCCAGCTTTCTAGCGAGCGAAGACGGTGCATGCCTCAGACCGCTCGGTTACGTTGCCCAGCAATTTATTGCAAGTAGTGGACTGAAATTGGCCCGGAAATGTGCTAAGTTGGCAGCACCATCTGTTAGCAGATTATTGTTGTAACATCTGTAGAGTTTTGCAATGTAAATTGGGGCATCTCCTTTCGTGCATGTGCCAAGTCACATCATAGGCCACTTTCTCGGAAGAAGCGAGCAAGGGTCACTGGTTGCCGTGGCCTTCAGTGGCTCATCTGATCATCGATTGAATGTTAATTTGAATGTGGAAGGATGTGACAACGCGACTGACGCATGCCGGAGGACTTTCTCAGAAGCGGCTCGTGGCTTGATGTAAACTTGGTCTTCCAGAGTAATTTTGTTAAACTGTGCCTTAAAATGCTGTGGTACTGCAAGTACTTATTCCACACGAACGTGGCCTCACAGATACAGATGCCGTAACGGTTTTATAAAATAATTGAAAAGCCCATTAAGAACGATTATAATTGTATCACAGAATTATAATAGGCATTGCTGTGGACGCCAGAAGTTTCTTAGGCCTCATGACGTCTACTTCTCTTCACATGCGCCACTGTGTAGATATGTTATACCGGCGCTAGTGAGAATTATGAATCAGCAATTGTCAAATTTATTGGTACCTTTCTGCTCATAGGATAATTTCCACTAGTAGATCTACAGACTGCTAATCACAGTGGCCGCGCGGTCTAAGGCATGAATCGTCTTTGCGCGCTCGAACACTCGGATCGTGGGTTCGAATCCCATCCGAGACATGGATGTCTGCTTTTATTCAGTGTTTGTGTTGTTCTGTGTGTAGGTAGAGTCCTTGTGACGGGCTGATCACCCGTCCAAGGAGTCCTAACGACTGTGTATAGGATTAAGAAACTGAAAAAGCGGCCAAGGCCCACAGAGCCATAGATAGATCTACAGACTCAAAAAACAGTATATTTTTATTTGTAACTAATAATTTATAAGTAAGTTATTAATCCGTGTTCAAAATTCGCGTGCTTAGTTTCACGGTCCGTCAGTTATCGTCATGAAACCGAAAGCGAAATAAAGATTTCACGCAGTTGCCATGCCTCTCCCCAAAGGCCTTATCAAAAGTTACATATTTTTCAAAACTATGTTGCCACATATCACTTCAGGATCTACTGTTAGCACTCCAGGAATGGCGCAGTGTTGCTCACACTTGACAAGTTCTTCAGAGTGAATGCGTGTTTGCTATTCCAAATTATCCTATATTTGTCATCGAATTATCGGAAGATTGTTGACCCTGTAGTCGCCTGCGTAAACATTTACGACCTTCAATTAAAATGGATTGCATATTACTTAAATAAACTGTTTATCTTCGTCGTTTCTGAATATTTGTTGAGGAGAGCAACAGAAATCACAAACTTTTCGAATCTGACGAATGACGAGGTTAGAGGATGCTCAAATTCTTTTCTATTTTTTGCACTAACAAATTTAGTATTGGAACAAGAATGTAAACTTAAACGCTAATAACAAATATTATACCCTGTTGAACCCGAATCATTTCTAGAACCGCTGGGCGAGAATACTGCAGTATCCGTCCGTTTCCACATAACGGGGTTTGCTGACAAAAGCTCTTGCCAGTCTTTATATTCAGTGTTGGTCACATTGGCAACGACAGCTAACGAAGCCTGCAGTATGACTTGAAACAGTGTAACAAAGGTCGGTGTTCTAGTGCTTAGTGCAGTGTAGAAGCTTTTGGGATAGTATCACTGAAATAGGGGGCTGACGTGTAATATTCGGGTAAAATTTGTGGATATCTGAGTGGTGCCTGAGACTGCCCCCTTCCTGCGATTTGTTGATGTATGCACATTTATTTTGTACAACTAGAATATGCTTCCAGTAATTTTTTCTATTGCTAGTGGGGTGGGACTAAGTCCCTTGTACTGCGACCACTTCTGGCCTATTGTACCAGCCCCAGATGATAGACGAGGGTGTTGTGGAGCAATTGGTGGAATGAAGATTGGCAGGGGAAACCGAAGTACTCGGAGAAAACCTGCCCCAGCGCCACTTTGTCCACTACAAATCCCACTTTACCAAACCCGGCATCGAACTTGCCGCCGCGGTGGGAAGCCAGCGACTAACTGCTTGAGTTATGGCGCGGCCTTGCTCCCAGTACTAGGCCTAGTAGGTCTTTTCGTATGTTTCGTACCCAGCGTTTAAAGAGTTTCTCTTTATTCCCCCTCCCTCATCGCCTGGATATTCTGCCGTGGGCCGATGTAAGCCTCAACAGTTTATCAGCGTGAGGGTCATAGAAGAGTCCTTCGCTTGCTGCTGACAAGTCAGTGTGTGTCGAATGATAGTGGGCAGTGTTTGTTCCGTCATAGGCGAATTATTGCTTGGTTAGGGTTAGCCCCTCGATCGTGTGGAGACAAATTTTTCTTGTCATTTCCGCTCACGACTGTTAAATTCACGTATTTCTCGATGACATTGTGCAGACATGATGAAATGCGATGACATTGATCAGTGCACGTGACACATTTGAAGGTGAGCGTTGCGTTTCGTTTTGTTTGTAGGGAATACTAATTCGTGACAACGGCAGTGTGGGTTTGGATTGGGTGCTGGTAGGATGTGTTGTGTATGTGCAGCATGAAGCTATTGTTAATTGTGATATACTTAATCCTATAGTTACTCAGTCTAACCTGCAAGAAATTCCCACACATGGGCTTGGTTTGGGGATCAAACTTTATTTGTATAGAAATTTGAGATGTAGTGTATATCCTGTACCATTCTTTTTTTTTTCTTCCCGCCAAAATGCGTAGATGTTATAGTTATTTAAATGCCATGGAGAGTTAACGAAGTGTTTGCGAGTGTTTATTTCTAACGTTTATATGTAATCTGTTTTCATAATGAATGTTATATACAGACATTGATGCTTTGTTCTCCGTATTTACCACCGGTGATTAGCACCACTGGTTACACTTACTTCTTACACTTAATCCATTGAGCCATATTCCGGGGGGAGGTAAAGAATTCAAATCTTCAGCCACTTAACCCGAAGCAGTATGAGAGCTTTGTGTTCTGCGCATAATATTTATTTATAAAACAAAGTTTGGATATAAGAAATTTTCAGTGTAGTTGTACGTGTGAATTTATGAAAGTCTGTTTCTTATGTATTCAACTCCCTGCGTTTATTCAACAATGGCATCTTTTTTCTGTTGGGAATGGTGTCAGTATAAATGTTCTCGTCTTTGTGAAAATAAGCTTTAGAATTTACAGTTGCCTTTGGTGCACGTTCGGGGCATGCAGTCCCAGTTCCAAGAGACAACCGTGCGTCAGTGTGATTGGGGCCATTTAAACCCAAATACGTACGTTCACGGAACTGATGTGGGACGGACTGAACTGCCCACGTGTTCTGTTTCACAAGAGTGCGAAATTGTTTGCTTTTATTTAGCGTGGTTTGGGTTAACCACACGTGAAAATCAAGTGTGTTGAAATGTATGTGAGAGTTGCTATTCACAGTACGTAACCTTGACGTATTGAGTTTTTTTATTTTATTGCTAGTGTGGTGGGATTAAGTCCCTTTTACTGCGGCCACTTCTGACCTATTGTACCAGCCCCAGATGATAGGTGAGGGTGATTGTGGAGCAATTGGTGGAATAATGATTGGCAGGGGAAACCAAAGTACTCGGAGGAAACCTGCCCCAGCGCCACTTTGTCCACCACAAATCCCACGTGACCAGACCCAGGGATCGAACCCGGGCCGCCGCGATGGGAAGCTAGCGACTAACCGCTTGAGCTATGGCGCGGCCCATCGTATTGAGTTTTTTATTGCTAGTGGGGTGGACTAAGTCCCTTGTTGTGCGGCCACTTCTGGCCTATTGTACCAGTATGTATTGAGTTGCTCAGACACAAAAATAAATATGCGAAGAAAGCCCGCAAGAATGGTGTAAAAATTTTTGCCCATTGTTGCTAATTTGCTTTCGTGATATCTAGTGAAGTGTTAACAGATTGATGTATACAATGACATCGTTATGTATGCGGCATCATACAAAATATCCCCCAGAATGAAAATACTGTAGATGATATTTATAAAGCAATATGATAGAAATTATATGCTACATTAATTTTAGTTTGGTGGCGTATCATCCATCTTGAGAACTTCTGTTGGCTGTGTAAATTATTTACAGTAAACTTCTGTCACATTTGCATACAGTGAAGTTTTATAAGTCTGTTATTTATCGACGCTGCGAGTGTCTGGATTAGATAGCGTCGACGGTAGGATGATTAATGAATGTGGAACAGTTGGAATTAAAATTGGCAGGGAAACCGAAGAACTAAGAGTAAACTGGCCCCATTACTGCTTTCTCCATGCAGTGAGGTATTTATGAGAAATTTGTTTATGAAATAGGCTTCAAAAATTTCGGGATAAACATGGTTATTATGGTAGTCTTCTCCTTGGTTTCCCAGGATAGGTTCTGCGTAAGAATGAGGGTTCACAGAGTTCTTCGTTACAAACTCAGAACTGTAGATATCGTTACAATCAAAACATTAGGCACTCCAGTAATAGCCCAATAAAGATAACAAAGAAATGGGTTTACAGTTTGCAAAATTTTGAGAATTACAGTTGTAAGCATGTTAAAACTCAGGTCAAAGAGAGGGTGGCAAGTACACCATGAAGTAATACAAATGAAAATTGTATGTTATTTAACTTTAAAAATATTAAACATGGAAAGTTGTCTGCCTAATGTTTGCATAAAAGAACTAGACCTAATGTATTTTTATTTGCGCGTATTGCGTACAAGGTTATATGTATTGACACAACCAGAGTACTTGGCGATTGGGAATATGCTGTCATTGTCATAATGTATAAAGCCATACTCCAGTGTAATCTCTGAAACTGGTACTGCACTCCAGAACATTGTTCCGTAGTGATAGAAGGATTTCAGATGGACCGAAGAAGGGTTCAGGCTATTTCAGATACAAGAGGTTAGAGAGGCACCACGTAATCAAAAAGATTTGTGGTTGATTTAATGTACATATTTGTAGTATACAGTATACATGTTACACACGTTCATAAGCGCACATTTATGCACATGGAAGTTTTACTTTTTTGGTCAGGACATATTCCAGAATAAGAACCTGCTAATTTTTCAGCAGGCTCTTTCTTAAAAACTCAGAAGAGAGGAGTGGGTGCCTATGCAAAACGTAATTTGTGTGTGAGATTTTGTTTAATTTTTATTCTGCAGAATTAATTGGAATAAAAGGATTATGCTATACGTTTTGGATAAATGTTTCATCCATAATAGTTGAAAGGGATATGAAGGCTGAAAACTCTGCTTTAGAATACAATATATATATATTTCCCTAGTGCCTCTATGTGTAATCAGAATGAGCATCAGTGGTCTGTATCTTTCACTCCTTTGTTTGTAGTTGCTCAACTTGGTTGAGAGAGACACGGTTTGGTAGTTTGTGGTTGAGACGGGGTGCAGCAACTTGATCAGTCCCACAGTTTGAATTGTTGTGAATGCCATTCACTCGGTCAACAACAGTGTGTGCGGTGGATGTGCCTTCTGTACTGGCTCTGCCTGCTGCACGCATCATAATCTCCACTGCTTTGCGTGACCTACGAACAGCTGCTGTTCTCTTCAAGTGAGTGCAGAGAGGATATATTCTGATTTGGAGTTTTTATTGGCATCGTGGCACAGCAAGAAGTTTGGCATTCTCGTCCTTAGGTGTTTACAGCCTGTGTCTGATTTGTAATTTAGGCATTTGCTATCTTCAGGGTGTATGAGGTGGAGTGAGGTTGCTGCATAATATATGTCTTGCAGTAGAAGTAAGGATGATCTGTAATGGGCCATAGTTCTTTCTCATTGGATAGCACAATGCTCCACATGTCCGCCCTTACCTATATTGCAAGATCTACATATTGGGCTTTGTCCTTCACCTTGAAGGTGGTGGCTGCAATGTATGCCAACATGTTGGAACACCCCCAACAAACGACACAGGCAAACCTCAGAAGCCAAAATTACACACAAAAGTCTAGTGTGTTCCGAGTTTCTGTCAGGACTTGCAGTGGGAACAAAATGGCCATCTCTTGTAAATTTGATTCCAAGCTTAAAGTAACTGAATTTCACGGAACCACGTCCAAATCTGTATCATTACTAAATATGAAGAGAGTTGTCATATTGTAAAAAGTAAAATGTTTGTTTGGTCAATACTAGTGACATCCCTTCCTAAGTCAATGGGTTCTGGCTTCCTGCTTGACATACTATTCAAATAATCATTGTCTTACACTTTATGTTATTCTCAGCAGACATACATCATCATCAAAAAGGTTTCACGGCTTGCAGTGTCAAAATGTGATTGTTTAAAATCAGTAGTTAGTTGAAAAATTTATAATTAATGATTGCATTGCTGGTTTCGTGGACTTTCTTAGGCTGCATAAGAAGGGCTTCTTACGTGTTCAATATCCACATCAGAGTGCTCATCCTGTTTTCTTTGTAGGCATTTCACTACCCATTTCATGAAACATTTTGTACCAGTCTTGTCTCGTCTTGTAGTAGGCTGATATCCGCAGTATGTTTGTCTAAACATTCTTTGCACTTCAGTACTGGACTTAAATTCAGCTAACCATAGTGTGTATTGTACTCTTACTTGTGGAGTCTTAATTGTACTATGGTCTTTGGTTACACTCGTAATTGTGGTGTGCTGCTTTGCCAGTTCATGTGCGCAGGAACACATTAATTTGCAGCTGGCACAGACTTGATGTGTTCACCTTCATTTCATTGTTTTTCTTAAGTGTAATAGTTAAGAAAAATATAGTGTCCTAAAGTCCTGGATGTCCAGATGTTGACATATGGTTAAACACATCCTGAATGCTTAATGAACTCACTTTTTTAATTGATGGTAGTAGGATTATATGTGTTTTCCTTTGTTGTTGGCCATGGAAAGCATTGCCAATATACTGTAGGAGTTACAAAATGGAATGTCCTATGAACAAATTGTCACCAGGTTAGTAAAGGAAATTCAGTAGGTGTCTCATTGTTTATGAAGAGCATTTGTGAATAAGAGTATCATATAATTTACTCACTTTTATTTGTCTGGACCCTGTTTCTTCTTGTTGGCTTCTTTATTGAATTACTGAAATATATCAACAGAAAGACTAGATCAGATATGTTTCTGAGGAAACATCTTCAGTACTTCAGGGTTTGTGGAGTTGTTTTTCCTAGTTGACGGCATTGTATTGAAGGTGAACTGTATTTAACAATGGCAGGAACACACCAAAACAGTTAAAATGTGGCATGAAGTCTCTTTATCCCTGTTGTGTTTCTGCATAGTATGAATTTGTACTTTTGCAGGTGGTTCCATGGCCATCTATCAGGCAAGGAGGCAGAGAAGTTGATACTGGAAAAGGGGAAGAATGGAAGTTTCTTGGTTCGAGAGTCCCAGAGCAAACCTGGAGACTATGTATTGTCAGTTCGCACAGATGACAGGGTCACTCATGTCATGATACGCTGCCAGGTACAATTTCTGTGTTCTTTACGTGAAGTAAAAAGAAAATAATGCCTTGTAGGCATGCTGTGCCCATCCATGTCTTTTATCTCTTGAGTCTGCTATTAACTCTACGATTTTTTATTGACCTATGCTAAAATTTGGGTGATAATAATTTGGGCCTTATTAATTATAACATGTTATAGCCTTAATTACCACAAGTTTTTACACTTTATAAATGTACATGAAATTAAAAATATATTGTCATATAACAGTAAAATATGTGATGATAATGTCTTGCCCATCTGAGTGGCTGTAGCCATTTTAAAGACTGCTGTGTGGAGGTAGGTAATGGTGTAAATTTTGTGTCATACACATACACGAGCTCATGAACACACACACAGAGTGTATATATGTATTATTTTTATGTTTATATAACATTAAGAATCGTTTACTGCTAAAAGAAATAATGAACTCCTAGCCCACATGATTCATTCATATGGACCAACTTAGTTTCTGTACATTTTTTCTAGGATAACCTCCTTACTGATATGCAATACATTCTTTGTTTTGGGGTCTTTATGTTTTTCTCTCTTCGGAATGGTAAATTCTAAAATGAGGTTGAAAGGCAGTGGTGATTAAGCATTCCCCCCCCCCAGACCACTCTGGACAGGAAATTCATCTCCTAGATGTCTGTGTACACCTAGGTTGTGTTGACAGCAGTAGAATGCTCTTCTTCTAAGTGCTGTATAAACCTACGAACAGCTTCTTAAAATAAGCCACAATTAACAGTAATTCAATTCAATTCATGTTTATTTACATGCAAACTTAACAGCACAGAGGCCAATTACAAAGCTAGCAGGAATAGAGAAATACACAAAAATAATTAAAAAACAAAATACAAAAATGATAGTCTACATTAATTACACAGTGAGTATGAATAAAGATACAGAAACATACAGAGACAAAGCCACAATGTGAGAATTTGAGTTTAAAATAGAGCAACATTCAATAATAATAACAAAATTAATAAAAATAAGGATAATAATGGTAATAATAATAATAATAATAATAATAACTCAATAATTATAATAATAACTCGATCAACATACCTATCACTGAGAAGTAAGAAGATTAAAATATATACAATTTCAATTTGATTGGAATAGACATGGCGGCAATAAAATATAAAACAATTCAAGTTTTAATGGATTAATAATAATAATAATAATAATAATAATAATAACTCAATAATTATAATAATAACTCGATCAACATACCTATCACTGAGAAGTAAGAAGATTAAAATATATACAATTTCAATTTGATTGGAATAGACATGGCGGCAATAAAATATAAAACAATTCAAGTTTTAATTGATCAATAATAATAATAATAATAATAACAACAGTAACAATAACAATAACAATAATAAGCCAACAATGGTTGTAGAAACCATTCCTCCCAGATAAAAAGTGAAAGTGAATAGTTCGATATGCATTTTGGAGGGATTATAGTAGAGTACGTGTAATAGTAACCGAATGTTGTGATTGAATTTTTAGCACTGCTGCCTCATGTTTGGCCTGTACTGATTCCTGAAACCAGCTTCCCACTATGACAGTACCTTAAAATAGGCCACATACATTTTCTTTCTCACCGTCTACCATTATCATTCCTAACCATCCACACATTCAATGATATATAACCTATGCAAATGAGAAAGTGCTACTGAAGTAAGAAACTAAGATAAGTTATGAAGTTAATCTTACTTGTTCACTCAAGGAATAGTGGTGTAAGTTAGAAACCATATTGCTTTTCTTTGTTTGTGCAGGATAACTGTTATGATGTTGGTGGAGGGGAGAGATTTGATAGTTTGAGTGAACTCATAGAACATTACAAGAAGAACCCAATGGTGGAAACAAGTGGAACTGTCGTCCATCTGAAGCAGCCATTTAATGCTACACGCATCAATGCAAGTGGCATTGATAGTCGTGTGAAAGAGCTGCAGGTATGTTGTATAACATGAAAACATTGTTGTGGGGCAACTGCTGAAACAGACTGACATGATGATGTGGTACTTCAGACATTGTATAAAGTAATAGCTGTTGGAACTGCAAGGCAGATGCTCATTAGAACTTTACCAGGATATTACAGTCAATTCTTGATTATCTCTGGGTGTATTACTGGATTGCTTCACATATTTACTGACATTAAAAAACCCCGTATGTGTGATGTATTCCATTATCACATGGAAGATGACCCCAGTAAAAAATTTCAGCACTCAAGTTTGAGCAGGATAGCTCCAGTGACCAGTGAGCAGGAGTGTCACATGATCCTAAACATGACCTTGCAGCCATGTAACTTTGAGGTGAAACACTAATTTGTATCAAAGAAATGTTATGGGCATGACATGCTGATCAAGGTCATAAGTATGTGAAGAGCTTAATGGAACGAAATAAACCCTCTTTGACGAGGTTTTCACAGCAGTGACTTCTGTAATGTAATGCCATACAGTACATTTTGTAGTACTGTACCACCTCTCACTTCAGGGTTGAAGGTAAGCCAAGCAAGAAACCAGCAAGGAGCAGGTGGTGAGTAGGGTTGCTACCTGCTTCTTACTGGTTCTTGTTTGTATTATTCTTTAACCCTGAAGATGGAGGCAGTACGAGGGGGTACCAAAAAGAAACCGAACTTATTTTTTTTAAACTTATTTATTCAAATTTTAAGCACAAACCTTCAATCCCCTTCAAAGTACTCTCCACTTACACTAATACACTTGTCTAGTCTTTTATTCCATTTTTCAAAACATTGTCTAAATTCGTCTTTTGAGATGCTTGACAGCGCCTCCGTCTTTTTTTCCTTCAACTCAGCAACATCAGCAAAACGCTTTCCTTTCATGTCTCTTTTCATTCGAGGAAACAAAAAAAAGTCGCACGGGGCAAGGTCGGGTGAGTATGGAGGGTGAGGAACAGGGGTCATACCATTTTTGGTCAAGAATTGTCATACAGACAGGGCTGTGTGAGGAGGGGCATTGTCATGATGGAAAAACCAGTCACCCGACTGCCACAAATCTGGCCGCTTCCGCCGCAAACTGTTGCGCAATCTTTTCAAAACTTCCAAGCAGAAAGCCTGGTTAACTGTCTGACCCTGCGGAACAAACTCTGAATGGACGACTCCTCTCACATCCAAAAAAACAAATCAGCATTGTTTTCATGTCTGATTTCACCTGACGAGCTTTCTTGGGGCGAGGCGAACTTGAAGTCTTCCACTGGCTTGATTGTTGCTTTGATTCAGGATTGTAAGCAATGCACCAGGTTTCCTCACCGGTGATAATTTTTGAAAAGAAGTTTTGATCATTTCGGGACTCTTCTTTCAAAGCACAGCATGCTTCCACGCGACCTTGTTTTTGTTAAGCAGTCAGCAGTCGTGGCACGAATTTCGCAGTCACCCTTTTCATTCCCAAATCTTCTGTCAAAATTCGCTGAACTGAGCTCCAAGTCACTCCTGATAGCTCCACAATTTCTTCAATGGTCCGTCAATCTTCCTTGATGAGTTCACGAATTTTTTCAACATTTTCATGTGTTTGGGCCGTGGAAGGATGACCAGAACGAGGTTTGTCATCAATTGACATCTCACCATTTTTGAAACTGGAAAACCACTCAAACACTTGAGTTTTCCCCATAGCATCGTCCTTGTATGCCGTTTTTAACATTTCAAGAGTTTCTGTTCCACTTTTCCCGAGCAAAAAGCAAAAAGCGACCTTCCAGCTTGTAGCATAGCCCCTCAACCAACGCTACCGTGTGCCTCCATCTTACCTCTAGTGGCTTTACCAAAGGAGAATTGCAATTGCAATGAAGAAATGCGATAGTGAATCAGGAGAGCAAATTAGAAAATTAAGAAATTAATTTCCCTGTTTTCATACTTTATTAATGTGCCTTAAAGTTTTGGTCTCAATATACATTGAATCTGTTGCACTGAATAATTACAGGCTGGCTGTGTATCCACCCTTTAAGCTTCTGCAATATATTGGTTTGTTAGTATATTAAAGAACGTTTAGTTTAATTATTTAAATTACATTTTAGAAAATTTACCTTGTAGTTACCTGAAACTATAACCCATTTAGTTATGAATGAATTTTATGTTCTAGAATTTGCAGCAGGAGTGATGGTGGGTTAAGAATGAAAACTCCAGATAATGTCCTAATGTAGAGAATGTTTAATATCGCAGCAACAAGAAGTGTATGACTTGAAGTGAGACTCCTGTTTCATTTTCCAGAAAGAGAATGGGCAGTTGACAGGAAAGGCAGGATTCTGGGAGGAATTTGAGTCATTGCAGCAGCAGGAGTGTAAACACTTGTTTTCCAGGAAGGAGGGACAGAAAACAGAAAACAGAAACAAGAATCGCTACAAGAACATTCTACCATGTGAGTCCTAGTACTTCACATATTTTGTATGCCCATGTTGGTATTCCCTGCTGTACTAAATCTGGAATGAATCATATTTCCTATAGTATTCTAACTACTGCTTTATATCAACATGCTTCTTTTGTTGGAGTGTGTCCTCATAGATTTTTGATCTAATGTTATAACTCATACATCATGATGTAACAATTTTCCCATGACTTAATCACCTGTCAGGCTGAACACTTAGACATTAAATAGATCTTAGTGTTAGAAGCAGTTTCTTCATATGTGACAAGGGATTTGTCTGTTTTAATGGTAAATTGTCATAGTTCATATGGCTGATCATGTGCTGGCTTTTAGCCATGGAGGGTTGGGTGAAATCCCAAGTCTTTTCATATGAGATATACGATGCACATAGGGCACAGTGATAAGTTTTGATCTGATTTTTCTCTTAATCTGTGTCAGTCATTCCTTCAGTTCCCTAAGGTGTGTGAAACCCTTGACTAGCCATTATGTTACAACCTCAGTCAGTTTGCACTTAACTGCATGTCATTCATTATGGGACACAGTAAAGAAGTTCAGTTTCTTTGTTAAACTTACAAGATTAAATTAGGAACAAATGTCAGCTGTCTTCTCATCTTTATTATCTGCTAAGCCTGAAACATATCATTTCTGCTATTTTTATATTTGATGTTAACAAAATAGCTGAATTTTTAATGAGTTATCCAATATTTGAAACCTATAAACAATTTGTGCAGGCTGGTCATGCTTCAGATTTGGCAGTTAATGTTTAATGCCATCTATTGGAATTATGAAGCAGAAGCACTTCTCTAACACTAATGTGGAGGTGCCCATTACTGCAACTTTCCAAACTTGTGAAACAAGAATGTGTGCTTAACCTATGTCCATATTTCATAGATTGACTATTAGAGAAAATATTTTCTCCATATTCTTTCCTGCCATACTTCCAAGATCAAAACCTCAGTTATGTGATTTATTTGTACCATATCCATACCCTCTGTTGTTTGTTCATAATCCCAGAGATCCTCTTCTCTGTATTTTCATTCTCTGAACTATTTAATTAATTCTTGGATTTCTTATGTACCAAAACACTTAAACATGTTTTTCTATGAAATAGCCTGTAACTTTTTAACTTTTATCCTTTCACTCTGTTAATTGAGTTTAATGTTATGTTTAACACAAAGCAGCGTGTATTAACAGTGAAGTAAGGATCTTGGTTTCATTGAATTATAAATTTCACTACATATTTCTTTCAGTTGATCATACTCGGGTGAAGTTGAAAGATGTGGATCCAAATGTTCCGGGTGCAGAGTACGTCAATGCAAATTATATTAAGGTAATTTGCATGATAGTAATAAGAGCTGCATGTTGTGCCTCACTGTGATTGGTCATCATAGGGGTTTTGGTTGAGTGCATGTTGAATATCAGCATTCATCTGGTCCTGACCTTCCTGTTTACTTATTGTGAATTACCTAAGCCTTCTCTGGCAGAACACAACTTGTTATTTACAGAGTGAGAACATTTAACGAAGATTATACTTTGGAAAATATAGCGTTTTAAAAACGAATGAATCATTGATAGTAGCACCGTATTATGGGAATGGAAAGCAGTGGGATTGTGTTGCCTGACCTAAACATGTGCTTGTTTGATCAGTATCAGGACCTCCACCTAGAACATGCAGGAGAACACTCAGCTAAGTATGTAGCCTGAGGTTTCCTGCAAAGATGCTAGAGATTGTTTTACCTGTAAGAAGTGGTTTTCACATTCTCTTGAGAGCCCAGTTTAGTTCACTGAAGTCAGTCAGCACGTTCAGTTAGTGAGTTACTGAGTCAGTCAACTATTTAGTGAGTCACTCAGTGTTCAGTCATGTGCAGTGCAGTGTTGAGAAGTTCAGAGGAGATGTGAGTGGTGTGAGTGAGCACTGGTGTTGCTGTAAAGTAACAAGTGAACAGGGACTAATGTCAAGAACATAAGTGGTTATGAGCAGACAAATATTGTTTCATAAATTGATAGTCATTACAGTAGTGTTGTATTGAACTATAACTCTGTGCATACATGAATTTTTATATATGTTGTAGTTTGCAAATGTCTGTTTTCCCAAACAATATTAGATTCTGTTTTTATGTACATTTTTCTCTGTCTGGTGATACAGGACATCTGTTTATTCTTTAACAAGAATAAAATCAGGTCAAGTAGATATGTTATATTGCAGCATTTCTTCCGTCTATATGATTCTGAATGCTTTCAGTACATTTTATTCTAACCTTTCCACTCTCAGAGTGTAACATCCAGGACTATGGTCTTGTGCCAAAAATGGTTACCAGTTCCTAGTTAAAATAATTCCATCTTGATATTTTTTCCCAGGTTTGTCCAGGGGTATGTTTTTACAGACCAACTGTTGCTTTCTTGTTATAGCCGGAGGAGGAACTCTTCCAAGATGGACACCCCAAATACTACATTGCAACACAAGGTTGTCTTCCGAGCACTATGTCAGACTTCTGGGACATGGTCTGGCAGGAGAATACTCGTGTCATTGTCATGACCACCAAGGAGATTGAGCGAGGCAAGGTATGAATTAATTGCTGTACACAAAGTTGTTGCTTCTTGAAAAAATGACAGATTGTATTCATTTACAAGTAAGGAAACATGATAAAACATTGGCAGGAGAAAAGCCCGTGACACATGGATCGTTAAAGAGGTGCCACATATTTCCCATATACAGTACGATGACAGGACATCCCAGAATTTATATAGAATATTCAGATAAATTTCCCCATGTGGAGATGGGTTGAAATGCCTCCACTGTAGCCCTGTGAGTCATATGATGCAACAGAAATGGAATCTGATGATGNGGGGGGGGGGGGGGGGGTTAACTGGGCCACCCTGTGTCTGGGGGACATAAATAGAGGGACCTGGTCCTCCAGGTTGTGGGTTGGACATAAGGCTGATGACCTTGCTCTGTAAAAACATTACTGTTGCAAAATCCAAAGAAGTAAAAACTGGATGCAGTCTGGCAAAATCTTTTGAGGAAGGCTGTGGTTCAAAAAGGACTATTTTGCAAATGACGATTCAGATAAATTCTTTGTCAGAGATAATTTTTTTAGACCTTAAAATTTTTGTAATTTTATCTGTATTCAGTTTGGTTAGCTCTTTAAATATTTCTTCTGACAGGTAACACATGTTATGGAGAACACAAATTGCCATGTGAGGAAAGAAAAAAGGTACTCATAAAGTTATCCCTGTGCTTACTATTCAAGCACTATGCCATGAAAGCATATGGGGGAGTGGATGTATAGATCCACATTTTTCTTGACCTAGGCACTAAATGGAGGTGAATAGTCAGTTTTACACCCAGGGAAAGAGCCTCTGGTACCCATTGGATAGGAGGCTGGGTGGACCCCAGAGCTGGTCTGGATGACCTGGAGAAGAGAAAATTCTTGACCCTACTAGGACTCACACTCTGATCCCTTGATCGTCCTGCCTGTAGCCAGTTGCTGTACTAACTATGCTATCCCAGGCCTCATGTTTGGAGTTTTTCTTATGTTTTTCGCATTTGTTTTAACTCTCACTGATGGTTTATGTTGTGGCTCGTTCATATAGCCTATCTTATGTTGGTGCTGGTATCTGGAGATAGGGACTAGCTCTATTGAGTGAGCCAGACTGAGTAGCATTTTACATATAATTTTACAATATTGGGGTGTTAGCTAATTTGGTTGGATAATTTTAGGTTATGTGGTAGATTGAAGATATAACTACAAGCCAGATACTAGCTCAGCAGTTAAAGGGTTCTGAGTTTCGTTTCCAACTACCTGAAACAATAATTAGCTGTAATTATATGGAAACCTAAATCTGGGACTATAACGATCTCCCTAAATACATTCTGACTGACTGAAGACTCATACCAGATGCAGAGGTGCTCTGACAAAGGCCATGATATTCAGTAAAGTGCAGCATTTGGCACAAATATGATAAGTTTGAAAATCCACCTTCTCAATGTTGACAGAACAAGTGTGTGCGCTACTGGCCCGAGGAGTGCCAAGGGAAGGAGTATGGCAAAACAAAAGTGCGCAATTTGTCAGAATCTTCTACAGCTGATTACACACTACGAGAGTTCCTTGTGTCAAGAGAAGGGTCAAGTGAAGAAGAGAGGAAGGTGTACCATTATCACTTCCAGGTACTGAACATGTTGCATGGTCACTTTATTTATAAAGAATCATTGTAATACTTGCTGCTGTACTTCAGAGAATTCACATATTCTATTATGGGATGTTCTATCCATTTGTAAAGCTCTAAATCACGAAGTATTTAAATAGGTGCAAAATTACGATTAGCAGTTTTGTTTCTTCTAAGGCAAATGACTAGTACAATTTTAAATTGTAACTGCTTTTATATTTCCTCAAGTTTGTATTTTAATGAATTTCCACTTTATTTTTTTAATCCTAACAATGGAAATGTTTTGTTTTTGAAATTTCAAAGAACCATTGGCAGGTTTTCTTAGTAAAATATATATGTTTTTTTTGTGTTTGAACCCCACATGAATGAGGGCAACCAGTCACAGATACACACTTCATGCTCCAATTATGCTCAAGTAGCTTCAGCCAGCCAATTAGGTGATATTGACAATGTCTGTGCAATGCTAAGCATTGTATAGAAATGTGGTAAACCATTTGTTAACTTTTTGGGCATGAAATATAATAGTAAAACAAAGAGGAAAGCATTCACAATAAATGATAACATTAGTATTATTGCACAGGTTGATGCATATATTGGAGCATGTGTTCAACTGACATTGCAGTCGGGACTGCCAGTGTTGACACAGTGTTTAAGCCTTTGATATATGAGTATACTGAATCTACATGAGCGAACATAGTCACATCATTACACAGTCCAGTAGATGCTGCTTGATGTATAGAGTAGTAGCTACAGTGACATAATTGCTGTGTCCATGATACAACGCAGCACTGTTGTTATCATTGCCTGGATACATGAATGCAGTACTTTCTATGACAGTGAGAAATGGATGCATGTTTTCAAATAGATGATAATGGATTTACATAACTGATACAAATATGTCTGGCATAAAAATTTTTCTTCATGTCATCATAGTATTTCAATTGCTGTTGCACTTCGGATTAAGATTCATCACTTCTTACACATTTCATCAAAACTCTACAGAATTGTTTCATTAAACATGTATGCAATATTTTTTTAGGCGTGGCCAGATCATGGTGTGCCCTCAGATCCTGGGTGCGTACTGAACTTCCTGCATGATGTGAATGCACGACAGGAGTCTGTCGCAAATGCTGGCCCAGTGCTTGTTCACTGCTCGGCTGGTATTGGTCGCACAGGCACATTCATTGTGATTGACATGATCCTGGATCAAATTAAACGGCAGGGCCTTGACTGTGAGATTGACATTCAGCGGACAATACAGATGGTTAGGTCACAGCGATCTGGCATGGTCCAGACTGAAGCGCAGTACAAATTTGTTTACCTGGCTGTGCAGCACTATATTGAGACTGTGTCACAGAGGATGCAGGCTGAGCAGGTGAGATGGGAATAGTGAAACACAAACTAATGTATTGTTATTAACTGCGTTATCCATCATTTCATTCTTTTAGTAGAAGCATGTGTTGTAATTATTTTAATACTATTTGTTAACAAGATTTAACAAATTTTGTACACATTGTGGAGGTAGTGGTACATCCTAAAGGGGGGTAACTTTTGTTTATTGAACTGTATACACTTGTCTGTTTACCACATTAAGAGTTATGCACATTATTGTATACCAAAGATTACAGAATCAATACATATAAGGATAATATTAAAAGGAAATTAGGAAAATAGGATGCATGTGTACTGCAGTTAAGTGGCTGAGCATAAGGATGTTTATGAACATAGGGATGAACGTTTGGGTACAAAAGCGGGGAATTTCTTGATAGGGTGTGTAACTATCAGATTTTAAAGGGATACCAAATACCATAGAGCTGTTGAGTTAGGACAGTAGGACCAACTTAACAAACAGTGGATTGACGAAGTATAAGGTACATGTTGAATTTTAAAATGACTAAATTGTTATATATCCATAAATTTACTAGATGATTGCATCAGCATTGTAAAATAATGGTAACCCCTTGTGTGGGCATTTAAATAGCCTGCTGCTGCACTTGGAATGACCTTCAGAATCTACACTGTAGTTGGTTTAACTTACCATTTTTTTTGGAAATCAATGGATAGATCCTTAAATTATGTATTGATGCCATCTAGTGCAGTAGAAGTTCATCAGCGTTTTAGGGGAACACACAGCCTCTGTCATCAAAGATGAAAAGTAAACCAAGCTTATTGCTTGCTGCTCCTCCCTGAGTGCCTGCCTGGCTTACTCTTGGACCTGAAAGATAGAGGCATGAAAACTGTTCATTGTGAGACATGTTACTGACAAGTATAAGCTGCCTTACTTGTCTTAAATCTCACCTGACATTCCCACACAGCGGGTTGCATCTTGCGACTTGTGCTTATGTAAGTATATACTTCAGTACTGAAATGAGGTGTTGACATGTATTTATGTTTCATCCAGAAGAGCCTGCAATTGGGGCGAGAGTATACTAACATTCGCTATTCAAGTGAGGCGCAGACAGCTGCAGGAGTGAGCGACACAGCACGTGTGGGAGGGCTAACACTTACCCTGTCTCGTTCCACAACCTCTCTCCCCACTACACCTAGCTCGGCAGGAACCAGAGACAACAAGCGTGGTCCATCCAGAGCTTCCTCTGATGCTCATCTTCCAAGGTGAGAGTGGTCTCTGCATTCATACAAGCATTAATTTCTTTTCTTGGCTTCTTGGATTTTTTCTTCATACCTTATGTAACCATGATTTAATTCAAGGTCCCAGTCATCAGTAACTTTTTATCAGTTTTCTTGCAAGTAGTGTGCAAGTTTCAAAATCAGTTGCAAGAGAATTTTCTAGCACAGGTTGTACTATGTAGTCTTTTCTTAAAATGCATCCTAAGAGAAGATTCAGTAGTTTCAGGTTCTGTTGAACATGTATGTTATGCACATATTCAAGTTCTTTTGAGTATATGTATCGATTTCTGTAGGCCTCTCAGGATTTTATCATGTGCCTATTTAGTGCTGCTTTGTGTTTGTCAAAAGTTGTGGTCAGTGTTTATCACTTATGGTTCCGTCTTACTAAAATTTTAAAGCACTTCTAATAGTGACATTTTTAAGAGAAAAATTTCAACACGAAGTCCTTGTTGAAAAGTAGTCCAAAAGTGTATGAAGAAACTACTCTGATGACAAAATTACTTGGAAGTCTGTTTTGATAAGATCTCGGTTTGCTAGTATGTTTTCCCTAGCACTTTGGACATCTCTGAAATATCAGCAGACCAGTCCACCCAACTGTGGTACCTGCTCCTAAAAAAAGTAGCCCAAAAGTGTATGAACAAACTACTCTGATGATATTAGAGCGAGGCTGTTAATAATATAATGAATTAACTGAAAAATGAAGAAATTTGTAAGTAATATTGTTTGTGTGTTTAAGCTAGGATGTGTTATATGAACATAACATGTAGCACCTAAGGGGCACAAAAGTCTGCTTGCTATACCTCAAGAGAGGAATCCACATGGGATACTTAATCATAGGTGCAAGGATAATTTTGCAATTGGTATTCAGTGTGTGAACTGGGCTAAACTGACCCAAGGTAGATACTGGTATAGGCTTTTGGTTTTTTCGTGATGGTTATGAAACTTTATGTTTATTAGTACCAGGAATGTGGGCTAGATAGTGAACACCTGGTATGGTCTGTCATAGGCACAGTTGAGTGGTGCATAAATTAAGCTCTTTGTTGTGCCTTTGTTTCTTAAGTTTTTGGCACTTTTGTTATTTTTCAGGCCACCTGATGAAGTTCCAAAGCAGATATATGAGAATATTCCATTGAAGGAACGCAAGTTGTCTGCCAATAGCTACAATATTGGACCACCTCCTAGCTTTGCTCCTCCACCTCCACCACCACCACGAAAAACGTGACACATGTTTCTGTCACCATCGTATGAGAACTCTACAGACTGAGTGTGATGTGGCTGTTTTATATTGCTTGGCACATGGTGCTTCTGTGTTCCCAGGGTCATGGCACTGTGAGAAAGATGAGGGCCTAGTGAAATAGGAACTAGTTATGTAATTGTGAGAGATATTTATTTCTTTTAAGGACTGGCAGTTTCAGTTTTGTTACACCCATTGCTGACTGCATCAGGTAAGTGTTGAACTGTGATAAGGAAGAACATTCTTCTGCACAAAGCTTTGTACTTGTAGGTTCGAACCATTCCAAATTCTTTCTCCATTGCAGTTATTTATATGTACATGTTTATTAAAGACTAACTTGTAAGTCAAGAGCCATGAGCCTGGGATTTGAAAGAAATATTTTGACTGATTATGTGTCAATAATCTGAGTGAACAATTTGGCTTCTGTTCATTTTTAGAGCAATAGTTAAGTTTTTCTACAGTGTATGCACTTCTTTTATGTGATATTGGGCTGGTGTTTTGTAATGTATGGCCATCTTACAGAATGTAACGGGCATGTTATTAATTAGATTACAATATTGAACTGTTTTAAGTTTGGTAGTACAATGGTTGAGAATTAAAAGTAACATAAGGATATGCGAAAGAGTTTGGACACAAAATATTGGCATTCTGATTGATTGTAGTAAAGGCCATTTCCTTCACTGATCTCTTGTATGTATTATTACTGTATGGGACTTTCTTTCTGACCGTTGTGTGGCTTGGTTTTTAGAGGACTGATAGAATGCCGGTTTGTCGCTGAAGATGACTTAGTTGGTTTGAGGTGTATTCCTGATGATAACAGCATCCAGTATGAGCCATAGAATTATTATTGCAGGAATTATGTAGGATTGAATGAATTGTAAAGATGATAAAGTGAATCTGGTGAGATACAAGAAAATGGTTTGGTGGTTTTTCTCATGCACAATTCTGGAATTTTCTGAAAAGACTGAGGAACCTGCAAAACTTCTAAATCAGAATAGATTGTCACCGAGACTCAAACAGATCACACCCAGTATTGCGGTTTTAAACATGTTTGGTGGCTTGGTTTTGTCTGTATTGCAAACTTTTTCAGTGACTGCTCAGCCTCTGCTAGCGCACTGTCTACAGTTTGCTGAGTGGGAAATTCTTGGTAGTGCATCTGAGGAGGGTAAAAGAGTGGGACATCAGCAGGATAGTTTATGGATGTCAGGAGCCATTTAGAGAATTAGAGACAAATTCAGGCACAGGCTGTGTCATAAAGGGGTATGTGTGAAAAATTGATTTACTGTAGTAAGAAGTCTTCATGAAAATTATTTTGTTCTTTAGAACACCGAAAATGGACATGGTCCAAAAACCAAGCAATCCAACGAATTTATATATAACTTAATTTCAGGCGTCGACTGTTATAGGAACTTAATTTCAGGCCTCGTCTGTTATAGGTCAATGAGTCAGCCTCTGTAAATGCGTATACTTTGTTAGTTCTTTATCCCTCCATTTTCTGTTTGCCAGTTTAAACCTGTCATTCAGTATCGCCAAGGAATGATATCATGAGTTAACATGGCCATTTTCTCCAACCCGAATCTGACTCCCAGACTCCCCAGCATATCTATTTTTAGCACTGCACTCCTGGTCGCAAGAATGATACGTGAGAACTTTCCTCCCAACCAAAGCTTGTTGCTTGCAGGTGTGAGAAATGCGATGCTAACAAGTGGCAACCAGGCCAACCGACGGTGTAACCCTGCAAGACAGCCTCTGTTGACACGTCAGTATCTACGTGTTATCACATATCCAGGTCTCATCACCACCACAGCTAAAAAGAGGGACAGTACGCAGTCACTATCTCCATACGTACTGGCAACTTGAGATGCTACTTTGTTTAACCATGACTCCCTTTTTAATATTGTAGGCACGGGGAAAGGCACAGTATGGACATTTTTTTGTTAACACATTACTAGTGCTATAGTATCAAAAGAAGTTAGGATCTCTATGCATAGCGAAACAATTACTGCAAGCCAGCTCGGTTTTTCTCTCTAAAAATTAGAGGAGTTACGGAAACAGTTCTGAGGATAAATTGTGTCACTCCTCTATACAGCTCTTGCGCCAATAATTAAAAAAAATTGCGATCAAGATGTTGGGTGACGCGGCAGCTCAGCTGCCTGAGGCAATATGCTACAAGTCAGAAGTTCCCGAGTTCGAGTCCTGTTGAGATTGGATGTTTTGTCAATTGACCTAATCCTTCCAGCCACAATATGACCCCGGGGTTGACTCAGCCTCCAACAGAAATGAGTACCAGGAAACTTCATGGGAGTAAAGGGCAGCCGGTGCATAAGGCTGACCACCTTACCACCATGAAAATCGGTGTCGCTCCTCCCATGTTAATATCCGCAGAGCGAAAAACACGTTAAAGTTAAGGGCTGATTATTTAATAATAAAGGATACATTACACAGTGATCTACGTGTGTTCTGTGCGCAATTCCAATAACAGATGATAATGGGTGCAAATCAGTGGTTGATCATTGTACAGCAAATCTGAGTGTACATTTTATACCCAATATATCGTTTCCATACGTCTCTCGGTTTTTGAGATAATAAAACGGGAGTGAATGTGAAAAACTGTTATGCTATGTGTACATTTCCTAACTTGTTCTTACTCCCTTCTATCAAGTGTTACTTCTGTGTTCAAAACCTACACAACACACAAGTAACACACAGTGCTGGAACTGACACCTTGCGTTAGTTTTATGACTGTCCCTTCTGCGCCCTAAAAAGTGCCTGGTTGTACCTCTGCCAGAGTGAGGATAGGGAGAGAGAAGTATTTGCACTACTCTCCCAGTCGTCTGCGAGAAGAAAATTGAATATAAGAAACAATATCACATAAAAATAATTTTTTAAATTTTGCAAAATCTGCGTTCCAATACAGAGAGCCAGAACCCTTTGCTGATTTGTAAGAATATTGTAATGTAGCTCTGGCCTCAGGAGGAAAGAAACCTGTAAGCAGCCATACTCATTTCTTTCTTCAAAATAATGTATGGCATTAGCAAAGGCCAGCCACAATATTTTCAGTAAAGTACACTTGGTCATCAATGACCCATGCGACTTACGGCCACCAAGAGAGAGAGAGAGAAAAAAGAAAGATGATTAAAATGTAGAAGTTTTTTAAAAAGAATGATAAAGGTAATATAAATATTAGAAAGGTTAAAAATACTGTTAATAAATATATGACCGACCTACGAACTGTCAGTCGGAACGGAAGTCAGTCGTAAGTTGATGACCAAGTGTATCTTCTGCCTCCCGAAAAGGGCAGTTGTTGAACAAGAAACCGGATATCAATGGGTTCTACAATCGAAGCACAAACATTAGACTGTCATTGATGCTTTCAGTGTCTATGGTAAAGTTGGAAAGAACAAAATGCAGTACAAAATCTGTAAATTCTATTTCCAAAATTGGAGAAGGATATTACGTGCAAAAATGTGTTAACAAGTTTACATAAATTACACTGCTCTGAAAATGACTGCCTTCCTCTGAAACTTCGACAGGAATCTGTCACACTACTTATCATATTTATAAGCAGCATTGTCACAGCCTAAAACCTCACAAATACACTAAGTTGTCTGTACACAATTCAGTGGTTCCCTTTGTAATTCTGTTTCATAAATTTACGTTTGATTTAATCATTCATAGGTGACTTATATGTCATGCACTAATGATGATGCATGATGCCTTCCCAATTTAGTAGCTTCAGTGAGAACACATGTGACAGAAGACCGTGAGAAAGAAACTAGGGGTAGAAATAGAAGCTAAATAGGCCTGTAGCAAGATGAACGTAAAAGATGGAGGATGAAGAAAGCAGTCTTCTGGGATTTGGCACCGTGTATATGTGGTGATAACTGATGTTTCGGAGGAACGTATCACCTCCATCTTCAGGGTAGAAGGAAAAATATAAGAAATCCGCAAGCGAAGAGACCATGCGAACCGGTTCTCACGGTCTCTTCGCTTGCGGATTTCTTATATTTTTCATGCGAACCGGTTCTCATGGTCTCTTCGCTTGCAGATTTCTTATATTTTTCCTTCTACTCTGAAGATGGAGGTGATACGTTCCTCCGAAACGTCGGTTAACACCACATATACACGGTGCCAACTCCCAGAAGACTGCTTTCTTCATAGTCACCGCCGTGAAAGCCTCAAATCTTACAAGATAGAGGATGTTTTGAAAACAAAGTACGGAGGAAAATATGTGCGTTTAGGAGATATATAGCAAGTAAGCAGAAGGAGCTTCATGATTTTCAAAGAAATATTTTTTTACATCTCTAGTAAACTTGTGAAGCAAGGCATTCGTCATCATCTGATCTAAGTCTTGGTTTATTCATATAAGAGTATATACAAAATAAAGCACAATAGACCACTGTAGGTCGCAGTGCAAGGGCTGAGGAGGCCTACCCCTCATACACTCATTCATGTACAAAATAGAACAGTTTTTATGAGAAGGAAGGACAAGAATGTGAGGAAAGAACTGGAGTCAGAACTAAAGCACCATATGATACAATAGCAGTGATGATAGAAATAAAAAAATCTTGTCATGGCATATGAAATTGCTAGGTGTTCTGTACACAAGACATAAAATGAATAAAACCTAATAGGAACTTAAGCCCATACATGTTACTCCATCTGTACCTTACATTAGTGTACAAATTAGCCATACAGTGGGATCATTCTGAAATGGCAAATTTCCTTTACAAACAAATAAATGGTGCATGAGATTCTGAAGTTTTGAATATTTTGGATCAAAGCAGGGAATGTGACAATTTTGTTTCTTTATTATGAAGTACACTTTCTTGCTCATGAAATTTTTATCTACTCCATGTAGCATCAATGGTAACAACTGTGACAGGATCTTCAAACTGTGTACCAATCAGCAATATAGGCAACCTCTAGGTTATACAAGTGTTGCAGTTTGTAATTTCCAGACAAGACAGTCAGTTGTCATCAAGACGATCCTGTGCCACCTTTTCCATTTGAGCCTGGAATATTTCCCCAATTTCTGATAGTGACTTTCGTAGTATGATAGGAACATCATCATCTCGTCTCTGAAAATATAAAGTAAATTTTACACAGCGCTACTATTATGGGGTGTTATTTGCCAGTGTAATGAGGGCAGAGTGAATCTGGGGTAAGTATACCCGTATGGCATTCTCCAAAGAAACGATTAGTTAAGTGTCTGACAGTTCATACATGTATATAATGGCTCTAATAACCATGTATAGAACCATATAAAGAACAAGGGGTTTAGGATGAAACTCATTGCAGCTTCTTTCCTACTATACAACTGCAGTCCTACATATCTTGTGTTGCTGGTGTAAATTTAGGTAATGTAAATGTATAATCCAACAATAAAATTCATTCTAATTAACGGAAAATAAATGCAAATAAAATACATTAATACATTCGTATTCAACAACTTTCCCGATACTTAGGACTAAAGCAAATGGCCTCAAGATCTAATCCTAGTCAGAAATATTTCTGCCAGTAATTGTAAATGTGTTACAGATTATTATTTAAATTTTGAAAGACCAGATACTCTCTACATTAAATTTACCAAGATTATGATCTTCTGGGATGTGACAGCATATTGTTTTGTAGACATATATCAGGTATAGCCTTGAAATTTTGCGTTGATGCCATGTTTGTAATTGTTTACTTATAAACAGTATTTTGTATTATATACATAGTTTTGCAGGTATGGTTATGATCTATGCAGTGCTTAAGCAATGGTACATTAGCTACTGTTATCGAGCTTAAAGCTATATACAGATCTTATGCCCCTGCCATATTCATTTTTTCTCCTTCTGTTCTGCAAAGATTACAGTAACAAAGGGCTCCTTTTTTTTAAAAATCTACTGTTATACATCACTTCAAAATCGTAGACTAGAGCTGCATGTGTCAAAGTCAAAATCAAAGTCACATTGCAACTGACAGTCGGTCAGTCTGTCTATTTGTATTATTTTATTATGTGCATTTCTATTGCTGAAATATTTATTAACTCGTAACATTCTTGAAATTAATTTATTTGGCCCTCATTTAAAACAGTTACACTTCCTTGGTGTAATATTTTGAGTTGTTTTGGCTTTGCATTTACATAATTCTTGAATAATAATAATAATAATAATACTGTACTTAGGGTCCATTGTTTCATTTTCTCCCCATAATAAGGCACATTTCTATCAGAAATTGAAGTCTGATTTTTACTTAGCATTTAGTCTGGTTTATAAGCTATTTATATATTTTAAATGACAGGAGAAAGTACGGTTTTGTTAGTAGAATTTAATTATGAAAGAAATGTTAGGTGATGAAGTCACCATTCATGCCAGCAGCAGTAATTTGTAATTCTGTTTGGTTCGTTAAGATTTTGTTAGAAGCTGACTGCATGAATGGATACAATAGCAAAGGGTTGAATAACAAGTGACAGTGGAGGCATTGTGAGAACACAGAAACATTCCAAGGAGCTGGTTGATATCATCTCATATTCTTGGAATGTAGCAATTTCCTGATGCCTAGAAAAGTACTTGTTTGATATTTTGTGTTACCATTTAAATGAGCTTGCCTGAAAGAGTGTTTCACCTTCAAAATCAACAAACTTGTGTTTTCTTGCACGGAGAAGCACTCCAACAACCTTATTTGAAATACCTGTGTAGATCTGCAATGGAAAACATGAAGTAATTATTAAGAGGCTGACCCTTGAAGATAGATTTATAGTTATTTGTGTTGTTTCTGCATGAAGCAAAAACAATAGAGGAAAAAAGTTCACAAATTTTCCAGATAAGTTCCTTGTAATTTTGGATGTCGCATTCATCTTGATATTCATTTATGAAGACAACTGTTGGCAGAGATAATCAACAAGAAAATAGTTTAGAGGAGTAATTTAGTTACTATATATGATATTCAGATATGTCCCAAATAAAAGCTGTAAAGTAAAGCTATCCCTGTACCAGGTCATGAAGGCCCGTAGGGTTGTGAGACGTTGAGGTTCCCTCATTATCTAGACAGTCAGCTTGGTAAGGTTGTCAGCCTTACACGCCGGCCACGCTTTACTCTCCAGGAAAAATTATTTAATTAATTCCTGGTACTCATTTCTGTTAGAGGCTGAGTTGACCCCAGGGGCAATGTGCGGCTGGAAGGGTCAGGTCAATTGAAAAAAAAATCCAATGACCTCATCGGGACTTGAACCCATGACCTTCCGGCTTGTAGCATAGCCCCTCAACCAACTACGCTACCACGTGCCCCAAATAAAAGCTGTAATCAATCTTAATAAGATCTGCATTTGTGGCGTGTACTACAATATTTTTAGGCAGTGTATTATGGTCTGATATGGCTGAACAGATTTCCCAACAACTCTGGCATACTCGTAAACTCCAATACCAGCTTTCATCACAGTTTCTTGATTAGTTTTGTAGATGAAACATGCAGGCAAATAGACTGATGAACATAATTTCTGCATTCACTTCATCTAAATGTATAAAATGCATAACAACATCTAAACAGTCGTTAATGTTTTTGATGCCCAGAATCCTTTGTTCAGTTAGATTTTTCTTCAAGATACAGGTATGCAGTGAAGATTGTTACTTAGTTGACTGGTTCTATGGCTCTGTGCTTCATGGCAACCAATGCACCACCAGCTGTGAGGCATATACGAATTTTGCCAATGAATCAGCACGCCTGACAGTTGATAATATTCGGAATGAAGTAGTTACAATTCACGGATCATAGGATTTTTTAAAATACCGTCCCTTATATGTAGACTTTTTTGCAATTAATTGTTTCATTAAGAAACATAGGTACAGCAATCCTTTTTGCGCTTACAGCACACCAAACACCAACTTTCACTGGATTGATAAGGATTTCTTGGGTTAGATGTGAATTCTGTGAACCCCAGTAGCTATTATTTTGCGTATTTATGTGTCCCTGCAAGTGAAACCTCTCTTCAGCAGAAAAGAATGTCAATTGCGGATCGATCTCATATTTGATGACGGTCTGTAGAAACCAACTGCAAAAATGAACCCTTCTAGCTGTATCGCGCGGCTGCAAGGTGTGCATGGATTACTGTTTTACTGGGTCTAAGCTTCAGTAATTGTGTTGCCCTTCTTGCACTAGACGTTGACACTATAGTCTCTTGAACTAGGTGTTTCATTGATTTTCTAAGTGTATGTTCAAACCTGGCCCCTATGTCATCTAATGAATGAATGAATGAATGCATGTATAAGGGGAGGGCCTTCTCGGCCCTTGCACCGCGACCTACAATGATCTATTGTGCTTCTCCTTTTGATTATCCCCTCAGCAAATCCTGCACTCAAAGTGCAGGATTTTGTACGTGCGGGCGTCGAAATAGTCACTTAGTTGCATAAAGAATTGACCCAAGTGACATAACCTTAAATAAGCTAAGGCCTCACATGCACACAGGATATGTGTGGCTGTTTCATTTTCTTCTTGACACCTCTCACAAGTGGGACTATCACTTAGTCCCAGTTTGAAGAGGTGTCCTTTAAGGTGACAGTGTCCTGTAAGTAGTCCCGACACCCATCATAGCTGGTTCCTCTTTAACTTCAACAGTTCCTTTGCTCTTTTATCAGAGGGTCCTCATATTAATCCATTTGCTTGCCTGAGTCCAGTTAAGGATCCCTAGTATTTCTTGTGCCCTGCGTCATCTAAATTTTCCTCAGTAAGCACTTGGCGCTTATGTTTTGTTTCTTATCTATTAAGAGTCACGTTGATTTAAGTTCATTTACCAAATTGTGAATTGTTTGTCTGCTGTGAACTCTCTCATCACAAAAACTCCCACACATGAACCACACTGCTCACCATGAAACATAATACCATAAAGCAGTCCACAAGTTAATTACCTCCCTTCGTTGCAAATAGTATTGGTCATCAGGCATACTGATTCAATGGCAAAATTTTTATTCACCGCCCAGCAATGAGGTCGTGAAGCACAGAGCCATGGACCTGTCAACAAAGGTAAAAAACTCTCTGTATTATGAATTAAGCCAGGTGTCACAACATACAGGTATACCAACCTGAAACAGCTCCCCAAAACTGATAACTATCTGGTTACGTCCATCCTCTGTCATCTCTTCTATTGGTTCACCATTCTCATATATAATTTGACACAACTGTAGGACCTCTCTGCTGATGTGTGTGTATGCTCTCTTGCCTCGTATGTCTGTCTTTGAACCAGCTACTGGCCTGCAGAATAATATGCACACACAGACAATGAATGTTTAACATGTTACACAATTGATATTCTTTTCTGATGAAGTGTGGTTTCACTTGCAGGGATACATAAATATGCAAAATAATAGCTACTGGAGTCCACAGAATCCATATCTAACCCAGGAAGACCTTCTCCATCCATTGAAAGTTTGTGTCTGGTATGCTGTAAGTGAAAGAAGGATTATTGTACCTTTGTTTCCCTGATGAAGCAATTAATTGTGAATGGTATGCATAGGTCATCCTCGGGCAATTCTTTCCAGAGTGTGCAGAAGAAAAAAAGGCTATATGGCTGGTTTAAGTAAGACTCAACTACTGCCCACACTTCACGTATATCTACGCAGACTTCGTCCGATATCTTCAGGGACAATTATCAGTGGTGATATTTGAAGGACGAAGCTTACAACAGTTACCCCAGAACGGAAGAGGAATTAAAAGAAATTTTTTGTAGGGAATTGCAAACATTCCTGAAGAACAGCTTCAAAGTGGTAAATCAGAAACACTTCCGGTGTCACGAGGAACATCTACATCTAGAGGGACAACATTTTCAACACCTCTTGTGATGTGTTAACAAAGATAAGGACTTCCCTTAATTCCGAATGTTTTCGGCAGTCAGGTATGCTTATTCATCAATGAAATTTATCTGCGCATTGCAGCAAGCTGTGCAACGACTGCCGTGAAGCTCTGAGCGCTGATCAGTGGAACCCGTCACAAAGTAAAAATCTTCCCTGTACAACATACATCATCCCTTTAACTTTGTTACCTTTTTTTTTTCTATGCATAAGCTACTGCACTGCTTCCTAACAATACTGGCTACTGATTCGTGAAAGAGAGGAAAGGCGAACTCGAATCAGGTACACATTTTAGAAACACGTTCTTTATGTATACTGCCTACATGCAAACAAAACTCACACTATCAACATCATATTACAAGAGCTGGATATTATTCCATTATTTCACAAAATGGGCATATTCAGCTACAAATAAATATTTACGAAAGGTATCGATTTAAATTATATGCCGCTTATGTTTTATATAATGTACCAGTTTTATGTACGATGAACCATCTTTTAGAAAATTGATAGGGCGCAGTACAAAACTGGGGTTATATTTAACTTTGGTTAGTTTAATTTTTAATTTAATATTTAATTTTGGTGTAGGCCACAAAACTAAATTTTATAATAAAAAGATTCCGTGGTTTCGGCTATGAAACCGGTATGCGTCAAGACAGGTAACAGTCAAGACACGATGTCTGCGACATGAAGCAAAAAGGAGCACAGTTGAAACGAATGAGATTATGAAAACCGCCGCACACCAATCTGAGTCATGACGCTGACGTCAGCTTCCTGCTGACGAATCACGAATGAAGCAAGACTGCGTCTTTTGTCACATGTTTTGATGCTTGTCTTGACGCAGTTGGTGTGCGGCCGCCCTTAGAGACATACGAAGAGACATGTCCTCCCTGTTATGAATTAGTTTAGAAGCTGATTCTCGCATATAAGTATGACGTTCGTGTAACTTAGTTACGTAACCAGGCTGCCTTAATTTTACCTGCCGTAATTTGGGTCGGTCTTGTCAAGTTTAGGCTTATCGAGTGTCGCTCCCTCAGCAGTACTGAACGGGTTCCTGGCTTGCCTGTCGCGGTGCTGGTCCGCCTGTTTGTTGAACTGCGCCACTTTCTCCGACAGCCCTACGTGTCGGCAGGAGCGCATATCTGATGGGGTGCTCTGAAATACATTATAAGGAACAGACCTGCTGCGTCATATTCTCTTTCAAGTTGATACTCATCTCCAGAAACAAATAAGAAATATGCTAGGAATTACTGGGTTTTTGGATTTTTTCCATCGTCCGGTATTCTAGAAGGGAATACCCGATTTGAATACAACCGATAAATGGATATACTGGTGTCCTTCGTGGCTTTCCCCAGTCCCTCAAAGGAAATTCTTTGTCAGTAACCTCAGTACACCACAGTCCAATTCACCGTGCATGCTCTTCTTTCAACTCGTTTTCCGTAATAAAACTCTTAAACTCTGAGTCACTGCAGGTTTAGTGACTGTGTTGCGGGCTGGAAGACCGGGGTTCGAGATCTGAGAAAAGCAAGGACTTTGCTCTTCGCCAACGCGTTCAGACTCACTGTGGGGCCCACAGAACTTGATGTTCAGTGGTGTCCGTGTTTCCCTCCACTGGAATAAAGCGACCGGGGCGTGAAGCTGGCCACTAACCCCCCTCCAGTGCCGAGGTTAAGAATATATAATTATAGCCTATATCTTCTCCCCCCATATTTCTTCATGGCGTGATGTTTCACTGACGGCGAGACATTACTTTAAAGTGAACATACTGTAGTATGTTCGTCTACAAAATTGTAACTGTCGCATGCTTTGATAAGAAACAGAAACGTATATCGGGCCTGAGGAAGTGGCATTTCTGCTAATTTGTAATAAATTACTTAATTCGAGCAGTGGTGTCTTCTCATCCATTGCGGGAGATGAGCTTGTTCTACTGGTTGTGAATATTTCTTGGTACGTTTTTTATTATTTTTATTTGGAGCATAATAACAAATGAAGTATTAAAATGCAGTAAAATTATTTATATTTAATGTCATTTATTGTACTGAGTTGGGATAGGTCGATCGGTATAGCGATGGGTAACGGGCTGGACGGAAGGGGGTTCGATTCCCGGCAGGGGCAACATTATTTTCTCCTCCATACCGTCCAGACCAGCTCTGGTGCCCACCCAACATCTTATCCAGTAGATACCGGGGCTCTTTCCCGAGGGATAAAAAGGCCAGGGCTTGAAGCTTACCACTTACCTCCATCTAGTGCCGAGGTCAGGAATGGTGGATTTATACCTCCACTCCCCCTTATGTTTTCGTGGCCTAGTGCTTAATTAATGAAGAAGGGCGTCAACTTTACCTTTTTGATTTATTGTACTTGCAATCCATACACACATCCCCCCTCCACACACACACACACACACACACATTACTTACGTGTTAATACTGCTGGTGTGAAGTGTGAGGTGGGACTCGTGTGTTGCTAGTGCTAAGATGTAAGTGGTGTGAGTATGGGCTCTCGGACAGATTTCTTGTGAAGCGAAAGTTACCAGTTGTTCCACTGCGCAACTTTACCAATTGTTTTCGGTTTGTTGCATCTTTTTTTTATTGCTAGTGGGGTGGGACTAAGTCCCTTGTACTGCGGCCATTTCTGATCTATTGTACCAGCCCCAGATGATAGGCGAGGGTGACTATGGAGCAATTTGTGGAATTAAGATTGGCAGGGGAAACGGAAGTACTCGGAGAAAACCTGCCCCAGCGCCACTTTGTCCACCACAAATCGCACTTGACCAGACCCGGGATCGAACACGGGCCGCCGCGGTGGGAAGCCAGCGACTAACCGCTTGAGCTATGGCGCGGCCCTTGTTGCATCTCGATAAGATTTGAACACACTCATAGGTCCCAGAGACTCTTCCACTTCGGTGGGTCGGTAAATATTATTGTCACTCATTTCTGACGAATACCCGACAAAAATTAACAAGCATTAGTTCGAGCACAGATATTCTCTCTCTTTCTTGCCACATATAACCTCTGATATTCGCGTCACAACCATTTCGATAGTTTCAAC
>NW_019732856.1:112646-123963 GCF_002891405.2 Cryptotermes secundus | reverse complement strand
TCTAGATATTGCCAATTAACTGAAATACAGACATTTCACGCAGTTGCTGCGATCTTGTTTGGTTGTAGAAAATGTGAGAGATTGAGGTGTTTTATGGCCAGGAAGATTCATGCTACATCCATCCCACCAGCAAGTCTAATCACAAGGCTTCATAACCCATCTCCATCAGCACAAAAAGCGTCTTCGCTCAGTTCACGTACTTCACAGCCTGTAACTCCTGAGTTTCATTTCACAATTTTCCTCCATCCTAAGGCTATTACTAATCTCTCAAGTGGCCTTTTCAACAGGAATTCTGCAGTCGTCACATGTTATACCGGCGCATGCTCTATGCCCCTATTTTATACTGCTTTAATAAAATTTTCCCTCTGGCGATACAAGCATAATTTGTATAAAACACGGAAATTGGAGAAGATATAAAAATCTGTTATTAAGAATTATAATTAATTTTGGAATCAAGGCGCATTTTTGATATGTGACATTAAATATTGTTTTTTTCAGTTTTAGACAATTATGTTTCTTCTTTGTACACAATCAACTCGTACGACTCAGTGATATTTTGAGTGCCCATGCGCTGGCTGCAAGTACATGTAACGTAGTATAAATTCTGCCAGAAGGTGAATTTGCCAAAAATATTTTGTCTGCCGTCATTTTCGTGACATTTATTTAATTTGAACATCCTAGACGTTGTTACTGTATTGTGAGTACACTTTGTTTAAACACACTGGCCCTGTACAAGTTTGGATTGAAATTAGGAATCCAGTATTCATGTGTCAGTCACCCGTTTCATGTTAAAATGTCAGTCGTGGTCTTTACACATGTCTGTGTTTAGATTATCAGTATGAGTTGTGTGTGAAAGGGAAGAGGAGAGTGGGACGTTGATTAGAAATGTTGGGGGGGGGGATTGTATGAAATGCAAATGAAACAGAGAACTGATACGCAGAGCGGAGTTCCTGTTTAATAAGAACAAAGTATGTCGTCCCCCCTTTTTGTAACAGTCTAGTGTCATAACCTCTCTTTCTTTTCTTTCTTGCATGCTAACTAACAAAATAACTAACGAATTGTAAGGAGCATGGTATTTGAGAAGCTAAGGTCACGGATAGTCAAGAAATTTCCTACCCTTTACGGAACCCGAAGGTTCGTGTTGGCGTTCACAAGAATTCTATGTTGGGCCTTTTCTTAAGTCGAATGGGTTCAGTCCACATAATCACACTTAATTTCTACATGATCCAGTTTACTGCAGTTCTCCCATCCTTATATAGGTCTCCCGATGTGATCTTCTTTTCAGGTTTTGAGACTAAAATTTTGTAAGAATTTCTTTTTTAAAAGGGGGTGGAGGACGAAAGAAAAACATCTGTTTTGATGGAGTGCAAATACATCATGCTTACCGTGTAGTGTCCCATGTGTTGCATAGTTCTCACGGTTACGCTCGAATATTCTAGCTTCGCTGCCCTCGACACAATTCAGTTACTTTCTTTATTAATTGTTGCTTCAGCGGTGCCAGAGAAGCCACAACAGTTATTCAGTTGTTACGCATTCTTGAATATGCGTCTTTGCATACTGCGCATAAAGTGAATGTATAATCGATAGTGCTGCCTGTCCTCATGTGCCCTTCCGTAACCTATTTGATGGTTTGCTAAGAAATTTGGTATTTACGTATAGTTGACGGCCGAATTTCATTTTACTGCATAACGGTGCTACTTAACATAAAGCTCAACTCAAAATTTCTCGGTTTAGAATACTGTTATGTTCTGGGATAGGGGCTGTAGAAGTTCATCGACGTTTCGGAGGAACTTACTGTCTCCATCTTCATGATCGAATAATAAGCCAAGCAAGACACTAACAGCAGTCTGATTGAGCCGTGCATGAAAAACATTATTAAATGTATGCCTGTGTTTATAGATTTTGTCTCAAAGTATTCGTCAGAAAACAGATGTATAGGCCTATCACATAGAAAGCGCGATCGCGTGGTTAGCACTCCTACTTTATATTTTTGAAGTCCCAAATTCAAATCTTCTCCTGGATATCGGCTGTATAGATTTATGTTTTTCTGGTTTACCCCAGTTCCTCCAGAAAATGCTGGTATAGTACTTCAAATTAGGCTAGGACCGTTTACTTACACATTCATCCTCCTATCGTGCTATGCTACATAGTGCAAGCCACTGAAAACATTGTTAATTAAATTATGAATATAATTACAGTAAATAACAGAATAAAGCCGTAAGTGGGATGTACAAAAATTATCAACATATATATATATAGCGAAATGGAAGCGAAAATATTCCCTAAATATGCAGTGTGATATCTGCAGCAAGTTCTTAAACACTGTGTTTATATTTAACTTAAAGCCCCATAAAATTACGAAGTGTTCAAAATCTAAAAATAATCTCATCTGGAAAATATGTGTAGTGCCTACTTCACATTGGATTTCTTCGTTTCATTCTTGTTTACTGAAGAATGTACTTGCTTTACAGGATTCTTAGGTTGTATCAGGAAAGGCTTATGATATGTTCAGTGTAGAAACGATCATACGCTGTTTCTATTCTGTCTCTATACTGCCTTAGACTCATAAAGAAATGCAAAAAATTAACTACCTGATGCCGCTGCAAAAATTCGATCTTTGCATTCGCCTTAAAATGTTGAGAAAATCACACAAAAGAAAAAACACTGTAAGTTCATTCAAGGCCCTTTAAAATACGATTTAGTTTCTTCATCACAGTCGGCGATACTGTGAGAGTTATTAACGGTTAAATAACAGCATTCAGTGGAATCAATAATATTAAACACAAAGACTGCAACTTGTTAATCCCGTTTTATGTCATCTACACTTTCCTGATTCCCACAATGTGAGAAATATTGGGCTAGAATATATCTTTAAGCTTCATTGCGATTCGTGTTTGCCGTGAACAGCTGAAACCGGATATTCCGCCAAAGTCCAGCAGACCGGACTTGGCCCGCGAATGATCTGACAGGCCCTAAAATTGTTCAACTACTGTAACTCGTGGATATACATAGATCGAGAATACTTGTACGAAAAACGTGGAGCTGAGTACTTGATTCTAAAACTTTTTTTGAGATAGAGAACACGTGATTTTAGAAGCGCACATTCAGTAGAAATAATGTCGTAACCAACTCAGAAGTTCGTAGAACTGTTATGTTGATGTTACAGATGAAAATATACAACTTTTTAAACGCGATCTTTTGATATAAGCTGAAATTAATTAAAAATATAATGACATTGCGAATATGTTAAGTGAACATTGGGCTTGAAGGAAAAAGGTGCCTACACGTCAAGAATTCTTCCTAGAACGTTCCCTTTTATAAGTCATGTGATTGTGTAATTTGTAATCTAACGCCATATGAATGGATCTTACATCTGTGTCATAGCAGAAAGAGACAAACTCTTGCTTCCACTCTAGAAGAAAATGCATGTCAGACCAGGTTTCCCTCGCTACCTCAACCAAAACGGAAAGCGATGTAACTTTCTATAATCTTTTTTCGTCGTAAACCATGTCGGAATGGTGTTAGCAGTAGATGCGTTGTGGAAACAAGTTACTTTAAGGATCCCATTGTAGTTCACGGGATTCCGAGAGAAGCTTTCAAAATGTGTAAGTTCGTTAAGATGTCGTCTGAAACGTATCCACGTGTATCGATTAATATAATTCGCTTAATGCTCACTACCATTCAGTCCAGAACCTTTTGTCTTCTCGTCTGCTGTCTAAAAACGTAAAAATTAGTATATACAAAAAGTATAATTTTACCTGTGGTTCTGTATGGGTATGAATTTTTTGTCACAGACATTATTGGAGGAACGTGGACTGAGGGTGTTTGAGAACAGGGCTCTGAGGAGATCGTTTGAACCGACGAGAGATGAAGTGACAGGAGGCTGGAGAAAACTGCATCATGAGGAGCTTCATAACTTGTACTCTTCTCCAGGTATAATTAGAATGATCAAGTGAAGGAGGATGAGATGGGCAGGGCATGTAGTACGAATGGGGGCGAAGAGAAATGCATGTAGGATATTGGTGGGAAAGCCAGAAGGCAAGAGACCGCTAGGAAGACCAAGACATAGGTGAGCGGATACTATTAAAATGGATCTTAGAGAGATAGGATGAGGTGGTGTAGACTGGATTGATCTCTCAGGATAGGGACCAGTAGAGGGCTTTTGTGAACATTGTAATGCGCCTTCGGGTTCTATAAAATGCTGGGAAGTTTCTGAGTTGCTGCGTGACTGGTGGCTTCTGAAGGACTCAGCTCCTTTAAGTTAATTAGTTCAGCTTCGTAACACATTTTAATAGTCCCCTGAGATGAGTAGGTGCTGCACAGTAGGCCTACCCGCTGGAGAAGTCCACGTAAACAAAAGAAATTTTACGAGTAACGTCTTAGTAATTTTTAGCTTGAAAACTAAAGATTTTAATCCACATTTGTGTGTTCTCTGCTACATGCAGAATCAGTGTTTGGTTGTACTCACCAGCAGACGGTCTATCTCCTCCTTGTTCATTTTGCTGACTAAATAGCGTACGTCGCGGTGCAGCTACGTGGCTCTACGCCAATGGAACGTATTTTTAACCTACGTGGGTGGGCGCTGTGTTCTTCTGCCGGTCATGGACCAACTGGGCTTCGGATTTCTTCGTGCATCGCAGCTTTTGTCTGAGGCACTTTCGGATAACCTAAGCATTTATGTAGCATGAAATTCTTGAGGAATTTGTGGTAATCTTTGGCCAAATTCTGACGAGTTTCAGAAATACGTATTCCTTGAAGCTGATTTATTTATAGAATAGCTATAAGGATCCTACCTTTCCGGGATTAAGTTAGCGGGCTACATTTTGATCGAACACAGCACACTAAAACGGCAATCTTACATGAACATTTCTTCGGTGACTCATGCAATAATCACAAGCACGTCAGATTCATTATGAAATTCCATTGGAAATTGCGTTATTCAAGATAGCGCTAGGCTTACTTACGAAATCCACATTAATTTATTTTTATTACGTTTACAATAATTACTTTTTTAAACATCTATAATTTTTTCATACTGATTATCAGTTTCCTTAATACCATATGAGTACGATTATGTGGAAAACAGATATTACTGGACACCTTTCTGATTGCACAACAAATTACATTCGAATTTCATACAGCTTTATTGTCCAAATCAGCAGTGTGAACTATTATTTTCCAGTTACAGAACTAGCTAAAAATATTGTTAACATAGGCTCATAATCAGAATTATGGAGCCAGAAGAGAACGCCGTCGCTAGGCAATGGCTCTATAAACACGTTTCCACTGCAACCAAGTCACGTGACCGCGGCAACGGATACACACAAAACAATGGAGGAATTGTTGGAAGCGATATTTTCTGTGCGGTCTGTGCCACCACCAAATTTAAATAAACTTTGCGGTGGTCAAGCTTACGACCTTTCAAGTGACTAAGCTGCTGTTGTTGCATAAGATACATAAGATAGGCATGCGCTGCTCTGCAAAGCCTGTACTGACAGNGCAAGAGACCGCTAGGAAGACCAAGACATAGGTGAGCGGATACTATTAAAATGGATCTTAGAGAGATAGGATGAGGTGGTGTAGACTGGATTGATCTCTCAGGATAGGGACCAGTAGANTCTGCAAAGCCTGTACTGACAGAGGACTGTATATAGTGCACAAGGAAGAATTTTCAATAACATGCTACATGTGTGATGAACACACTTGACAAAAGCCAAGCATATGCAAAAGAGACAAACCCATCCTCTTGTCAGAGAAGATATAGCATAACGACCACGACCACAAGGATTCAGTTGAAAAAATCTCTGGTCTTCATCCTCAAGGACCTTGGCGCCAAGACGAACTGATTTTTGGTAAACCCCCAGTTGTAAAGTAACTTTGATGGCACTCTGGCCTGCTATATAACTTGTCAGAATTAGAATTTTCGATAAGTCTTTTAAGCTAATTGCTTCTTTTCTCACTGACAGAAAATTTCAAAGTCTGGGTAGATGTCGAATTTTCTACACCAAGAAAAATAGCTGCAGGAGTGCCTCAAGGTTCCATCCTTGCCCCATTATTTTACAGTCTGTGTGTAAGTGATTCTCCCTGACACCTGGAACTCATCTTGCTCTGTTCGCGGACGATACCTGTATTTACGCGACAGATGAACATGAACGTTGTGTCTTCTGCAAACTTCAACGCGGCCTCACTGCAGGGAGGTTTCGGTGTGAGCGTTGGAGCATAAAGATTAATGAAGGGAAAACTCAAGCGATCTATTTCTCCAGAAGACTTATAGTCCCTGATGACGTACTACAACTAAACGGACGAGACATTCTCTTTGTAAATAATGTAACACTTGGTGTCACTTTCAGCAGGAAGAGGATGAGATAGATACCACATCGAAAGGACTCTAGCCAAGACCTTGAACACCTACATAAGGGCCTATTCTCTATTCAAAAGTGGGGGTTTAATTTCAAATATTAAACTTACCCTTTACGAAGCTCTGTTTAGTGCAGTTATGACTTACGCCTGTCCCACCTGGGAGTATGCGACAGACCCTCACTTCTTGAAATTCCAGCGCCTGCAGAACAGAGTACTCCGCGCTATTGGGAATCTTGACAAGTGCACACCAGTTCGCCAATTGCTTATGGCTTTCGAAATTCCTTCAATCCAGTGATTGAGGCTAGCTCTTTCTAAGGGACCCAACAGAGTAGGTGTTTTCCCTCGCCTGTGGACGGAAACAGATCCAGTTTCCGAAACATCGTGTTTTTCTTAGTTATCTTAAAAACCAGGACGAGGGATAAAGTCCGAAAACCCAATATCTCTGTGTGTTATACACCATCGTCAGAATCCTATAGTAACTAAATTATGCATGGCAGAGGCAAAAGTAATCCTACATCATAATGTACAGTATACGGCCGTTGCTATGCAAGGACGGCGAGATAGGCGAATAAACAAACATCCGTTTCTGAGCAATGGCTCCGTAAATACGTTCCCGCGGAAACGAATACGCACACAAGAATAGACTTACTGATAGAATCTGGATGTCGTTATGTGGTCCGAGCCGAGGTGTTATGAGTAGGAGAGTCTGAACGAACGAGTTCCCTTGTGAAGTGTTAACCAGCGGGGAACGACGTGAGCACAGAATCTGAAGAATCTTCATTGTTAAGACCCGTTACCAGGATACGACTAATGAAAGAAGGAGGATTTAGCGTGCGCTGTAGTGCTTTGGAAGTAGTGCATATCAGCAATAGTGATATAGTTATTTGTAGTTACGACCTCTAAATGGTCAGTAAGTCCAATTCACCAATCCATGCCGCGTCTATAGTCATCCCTAAATCGTGATAATATAAATCCAAATGCTCGTAGCATTGGACAAGGAGAAGCCAGGCGTAGGAAGTATAAGGGGCTTAAATCTGGCGGCGGTCAGGCCAACGACCGTTCATCTGATTAACTACAGTTTCACTGTAGTTAAATAAGTTAACGCATAACCTGCTGCACAATCCTGCATTGGCAGAAAATCTCTGTATATCTTGCATAAATGTTACTTAGTATAGTGCAAAGTCCGCGTCATAGCTCAAGAGGTTAGTCGCTGGCATCCCACCGCGGCGGGCCGGGTTCGATCCCGGGTCTGGTCAAGTTGGATTTGTGGTCGACAAAGTGGTGCTGGGGCAGGTTTTCTCCGAGTACTTCGGTTTTCCTTGCCAATCTTCATTCCACAAATTGCTCCACCATCACCCTCACCTATCATCTGGGGCTGGCACAATAGGCCAAAAGTGGCCGCAGTACAAGTGACTTAGTGTCCCACCCCACTAGCAATTAAAAAAATAGTATAGTGCAGTAACAAAGGGTGCAGGGAGTTCATAGTACCCTGGATACCGTGACAGTGCAGATGTAGTTGTGCTGAAACTACGGTGCAACAAACGTAGCGCCTATATAGAAACACCGACCCCTCCCTCATCGAAGAGATGGCCCCATTTTCATAACAAATATATGTGTAGGAGAGAACAGAAATCTTGGTCATGGATCTCGAGGTGACTGAAGCCAGGAATGACTGTGCTGGAGAAGGCGAGCAGCAATTTAACTGACTGAATGAGTGAGCGAGGGTTGCGCATGGCTTTCCAAGTACTCATATGCGCTTACTTAAAAAGTAATATTTATTTTAAAATTATGCAAATGTAATAAAAACCATTTGATGCTGAAAAATGTGTAATGTACCACAAATCCTCCATATTTAATAAATAGTGATGCGTTATAATTACCAAGAGATGTACTACTTACAAATATGAAACATATCAGAGAGGCACTTTTGCAATGCTAAACTTTTCACTTGAATGCTTGTCTAGGTTTTCGTTGCAAAATAAATGTGTGCAGAAATGTGAAAAGTACATCTGATATTCTGTAGAAGACTTTCTTTAATTGAAGCAAATTCTGCTCTCAGTTGTTGTAATTCAAAGAAGCAGTATTGTTTATTGCATCATGTGACTTTTTGCAATTTATTGTTCATATATAGTACTTTATTTTACAAGAAATATACCATTGATAAATACCCTACAGAAATACAGTATGTGTATGCAAGACACAATAAGTAGAGAGCATTAGAAATGAATTTCTTATGAACCAAAGTGATGTGAACAGACAGGAACACGAGCTTTTTTGTTGACTAACTTGTCAAATGAAAACAGCTCAGCTGTCCAGACAGCATACTGCAAACATTCAGAATCTAGGAGGATATATACAGATGACTCTAAGGAAGATGTACCTACCTACCTACCTACCTAACTACTCATGGAGCTGAGCCCCTCTTGAGGAGCCGCCAATTCTGTAGCCCCAGCATTTTACGGAACCCGAAGGTTCATTACCGTGTTCACAAGAGCTCTCCACTGGTTCCAATCCTGAGCCAGATCAATCCAATCCATACCATCGCATCCTATCTTTCTAAGATCCATTTTAATATTGCCCACCCAATTACGTTTTGGTCTCCCCAGTGGTCTCTTTCCTTCTGGCTTCCCCACCAATATCCTATATGCATTCCTAGTCTTCCCCATTCGTGCTACATGCCCTGCCCACCTCATCCTCCTTGACTTGATCATTCTAATTATACTTGGAGAAGAGTACAAGTTATGAAGCTCCTCATTGCATAGTTTTCTCCAACCTCTTGTCACTTCATCTTTCTTTGATCCAAATATTCTCCTCAACACCCTGTTCTTAAACACCCTCAGTCTATGTTCCTCCCTTAATGTCAGAGACCAAGTTTCACTCCCATACAGAACCACAGGCAAAATTATAGTTCTGTATATTCTAATTTCTAACTTCACATCACTCTCTTTGTGGTTTTATCTGAAATCTATAATATTACATTGTTTGACATAATGCAGATTAAACTAGCCTATTATAATTATAGTAACACCAATTAATGCATTATATAAACATTATACTTATTTGTTTAATACATATCTGTTTACTGTGTAGCTTTTAGGGCAGGGCCGTATTGTCACAGCATGGCATGCAATTTAAGATTCAGTAATGAGAATTCGAAAAATATATTCCTTTTGTTACAAATTTTTATTGGATGTAAGGGTCAGCATGAAAGGACCTGTTTGACATTTCCATTGTTCATGTAAAATTTGGTGTTTAGTTCACAACAATAATGCTGGTATCACTTAACATTTCTGTTGTAAATACAAAATTGGTTTTTAATTTACAACAACATGTTTAATTCTGCTTTAACCCCGTCCATGTTCTAGATATACATAAACATTATTTGTCATTGTAAGTTAGGTGAACTTATATTTAAGTTTAGTTAGATTTAAGTTGTTACATTATAGATGTTCGTGTATGACCTGTGACTATTCTTTAGTCTTAAATTGGTCAAAAAACTTATCATGAAGGGATTAAAGCATGATGCAAGCATGGATATTGCCAAGATTTTTCCAAAGGAGTAGGCACCCAGGTAATTAACTTACAAATGTACAATTAAAACTTTTAAGAATATTTTTGTAGGCCACACAACATTATTTGGGAGAAAAGATTTTTTTTAATGATTTAAGTTTTATAAATAGGAGTATTTCTTTCTCTTTTCAGTTTTCCCCTAGGCTGCTTGTCGCCCCCAGCAGCACCCATGATTAGAAGATATTTTTTTAATGACAACTTCTTCTTGGCAACAAATTCTTATAGTAATGAGAGGATGGAGCATGAACTCACCTAGAATTTTAGTAAATTATGTACGAAAGGAAACTGATGATGGCGCAAGAGAAAAAATGTGAATGTTTTTTTCAAAATGTAGGATTTGAAGTTCTTACAGCAGTGGTTATGGAGAGTTCAGTCACCTGGGATATAATACCATGTAGTCCACCTGCTCTCATGCTGATTTCTTCCTTGGCTTATTCTTTGACCCTTAAGCTGAAGGTGACATGTTCCTCCAAAATGTCAGTTGACTTTTGATGGACTATATGGTGTCACATCCCAGAAGGTTGAACTCTTTTTGTTGTAATATCAGAATTCCATTATCAATCTGTATCACATATTATAGATAACGTTAAATTGAACGGACGAAGATTATGCAGAGTATAAGCAGAAGTAATCATATGGACATATGGGCTGATACAAGCATCTAATGAAAAGACATATGTGCTAGTCTGGTATTTCAGTGATTATGATACATAAATGATGACTGTTTTCATTGAAGTTTGAACATATGCCAACTTTCCTCAGTCATACTCCCTTCTAAGGTACACTACATATGAAGTATATTCTTTCTGAACATACACATCTTATTAACTTCTCCTGTTTCCTGTGTTACTTCCACTTCCACACATGTTTACATAGAATAGTGTTCGAACGCAAGGACAACTTTGCCTCTTTTTATCTCTAAGTAAATGAAAGTATGGTTGCTTCATTTCATCTGAATCCCAGCTCATTGTCCATTGTCATTATACAATTTTTCATTTAACTAGAGCTGCAGTTGATATGATTTTGTTACAAATTAGAAGCAAACAAAAGATAGTCACATGTTGCAAAATGAATGTTACTAACTTACCATTGTGGAATTTACAGAAGTTTCTAGGCATACAAGCTCTCCATTAAGTATTAATTGTGTATGTTGTCTTGGAAAAGTTAAATCGTATGATATGTGTTAGAGAATAGTTGAAGATACCATATTTACGCATATATAGGCCGCGTGTGTGTATAGGCCGCAGCACAATTTTCAGACAGAAATTATAGAAAAAATAATTTTCTTGGAATATTATTTCAGGAGTATTACACCCTGTATTACTAATTATGAATATAATTTTTTTTTTAATGAAGTGTGATTTCGAATATTTCGAATATAAGCCGC
>NW_019732856.1:65428-112560 GCF_002891405.2 Cryptotermes secundus | reverse complement strand
ACCGTATTTACGCATGTATAGGCCGCGTGCGTGTATAGGCCGCAGCACAATTTTCAGACAGAAATTATAGAAAAAATAATTTTCTTGGAATATTATTTCAGGAGTAGAACATCCTGTATTACTAATTACGAATATATTTTTTTTTTAATGAAGTGTGATTTCGAATATTTCGAATATAAGCCGCACCCCAGTTTTCCTCTTGAATTTTTGGCAAAAAATGTGCGGCCTATACATGCGTAAATACGGTATTTCAAGCATGGGGGGGGGGCTTTCTCTAGCCACTCAGGGAATTTCTTGTATAACATTTCTCATCACAGTAATACAAGGCTCACATGTACACTCTCATGAGAATATGAATGAACTCTACAGTTATGTACAGATTTGTTGTGTGTTGCACCCTTTCTGTGTACTGCATGAGATATGCAACATTTGTGCTTGATGTAGGGATGCTGTGTTGTGAAGGCACTGTTACAAGTGTTCCAAACACATGTTTACTGATAAATGAATCCGAACATTAATTATTAACAGTATTGCTTAGCAGAACGTCTGTAATATGATTCATTTTATGAAAGTAGAGGCAACTCATTTGACACCTACAATATTATTCTTTTTTTCAGGGATGTCAAGGACTTGCAATCCTTAATTTCCTGCAAATATTTCTATCTTTATAAACAAATGATTCAAACATATAAAGTGAAAATTATGATGATTAATGGTCTGCATTTGTATAAAATATCCACTTGTACTTGAACCACAGAGTAGGTTGCTGTAACATAATGTTGTACACTTCTGTCTGAAATATTCCTGGTAAATCAGTCTGCTTACTTGCTACCCTAATGGAAAATCTGTGTGGTTTCCATAGGCAGAGCCTAGATATAGGTCATAACTGCTTCTTTCCAAATCCTTAACCACTCACCATTCACAAACATCTGCCCGTCTAATTCCATGATATACATATAATCTCTGCTGTTGAAACATCATCATTAAATAATCCAAGAATAAATTAGTATTGGTACTTAAAAGTTATCAGACGTAACAACTCAGGGACTTGTGATTTAGTCATATTGGTATATTTCAACACAAAAGAATTCTTCAAGCAATTTCGCTTTCTACATAGCAATTGTATATTTTCAATGGCTCTTATAACTGCACGATAAATAAACTTTACATAGTTGGTGAGTTATTTAGTATTTTTGCTAAAAATAAACTTAACAGAAGTTCCAAATTTTTAAAATATCTATTATGATCATAAATTGAAGGGTATCATGTTTTTGCACCTCAAAAGGTAATATTTTGTCATTCTTAGAGAAGTAGAATTACAATTTACTAGTAGAGTGGTGTTGAATGGTGTAACTTCCAAACCAGATTTTGTGAATATCTTCTAATTTATTAAAATATTATTGGAATTGAGACATGAAGCACGCACATACCCACCCATGAACGCATGCATGTATGCATGCGTGCACTCACACACACACACACACACACACACAGAATGACACGGTAATAATGTGAGTCTCACTGTAAGGACAGTGGCCTAATATTTGAAGTAATGTCTTTTTGTTTAGAAATTTCACATATCCTGTAATTACCCAAATATACAGTACACCTATAAAACAATTACTGTGTCATACACATTTGAATTATGTTCAAAGGTTTATGAAAAAATATTCTACTGTGGAAATATACTTAAGTCTTACTTGCATAAAAAATAAATGAAAAATGTAATCCCTTTTCTTAGCTTTGCATTTTTCTCTAAGTCCACAAAAGCATTCATGCAAGGTCATAATATAATCCATTTGCTTCTTCAGACCTTCGTAAATTTGAAAAAAAAAATTATACAAGACAACGTTACAGAATTCAATAGAGTAAATATTTTATAGTCTGAGCATTTCAAGACATTATGAACTGATTTACAGATCTCAATTTTTTACAGTCACAACATTTATCTGTTTCTTGTAACAACAGCAGATTGAAATATTAGGCAGTTGCAACTTAGAACAGATTACTAAGGCTGAATGATGTAGGGTGGATGTGGTGGGGGTTTGCTTCTTGCAATCACCACGCCATCTGGTGATATCCCTCCATGGATCAGGAGCATGCATAGTGCAAGGATCAATAAAAATAGGAAGAACACCACACCAATGGCGGCCCTGCGCTGTCAGACTATCTCGTCTTCTTCTTTATATCTGAAATATTTAAATTATGCTCACTGATACAGTAAATGTGAGGTTATCACTCCATGAATAAAGCTGTGAACTAGCACTGGCAGTCTGCTAGCATCATTGACTGATCAGGAAGTTAACATATTTTGTCATAATGAAATATTTAAAACCTGCCGATTTCTTAGATTTTCGGAGCTCATAAGATTTTTCATTATCCTAATAGTAAAAGTCATAGTTTTACTTTCATCATCATAATCTATACCTATATTCAGACTTTCTCGATTTATGGACTGAAAAAGAACAGTGGATTTTCCAGGATCTAGTACAATACCTATCTCACATAGCACTGTAAAAATTATAGTCTTGAGATACAATTATTACAAGAACATCAAATATGTTTATTTTCAATACATAAATTAATGTTCTTGTTTAATATTAAAATAAATGAATTGTTATAATTACATGTAAAATATTCACAATTAATATATTTTTATGAACGTGCATGAAATAATTCATACTACCAGAAGGCTCCCACACTATCAGGTCAGTGCATAACAGAAACAAAAGCACTTNCTAATAGTAAAAGTCATAGTTTTACTTTCATCATCATAATCTATACCTATATTCAGACTTTCTCGATTTATGGACTGAAAAAGAACAGTGGATTTTCCAGGATCTAATACAATATCTATCTCATATAGCACTGTAAAAATTATAGTCTTGAGATACAATTATTACAAGAACATCAAATATGTTTATTTTCAATACATAAATTAATGTTCTTGTTTAATATTAAAATAAACGACTTGTTATAATTACATGTAAAATATTCACAGTTAATATATTTTTATGAACGTGCATGAAATAATTCATATTACCAGAAGGCTCCCACACTATCAGGTCAGTGCATAACGGAAAGAAAAGCACTTAAAAAGGACTTGCATAGTGAGAATTCTATGCAAATTAGTTCAGTACACATTGATACATTGCTAGAAGGAAGTGAAAAATGACAAAAGTAACATATTATGGATTTAATAACAGTCTACAGAACACCAGCTTGGGAACGCTGGTCTTGTCTGATGGCATTTTAAGCAGCTTTCTTGTTGCTTCTCTTGTATGGTCTATGCCACAATTCTTGTTTCATGGAAAACATTCCCTGTAAGCAGGGAATGCAAGTGTGCAAGCCAAGGTGTCTTCTAAGCAACAATTTTGCTTGCTTGGGCAACTGGTGGAAGGGGGAGGGGACGATTTTTGGAAAATGTCCATAACAGACATTAAATTTATAAGCTCCCAAAAATAACAGAAATTTTCAGTTTACTTTTATCAATTTTATTTTTATAAATTCAAAATTTACTATGTACTAAACAATAAAATTGAGTGGGAGACTGAGATGCATGCATAGGAGTGCAACATCGCTGTGTTGCAGTGTGTGAAGCTTAGAGGGAAAATTGTTCATAACCCTTCAGGACAGATACTTTGTGAGAGTCTGATATAAGTTTCCATTTTAGAAATAATAGGAACATGGATGAAATTAAGAATGTTGTTGTATATGAATATGTGTTGCAATCAGACAACCAATGGGAAGAATGCTGAAGACTAGGCAGAGGGACCGAATGAAGAAAAGTATGAATTATTTGGTAGAAGAAGAGAGGACACACACACAAAGGGTGCACTTATCGGAGGGCAGAGAATATTGAGGAAGGTTATGACGATTACCCAGGAGTCCCAGAAACATAAATCAGGATAATATTTCTTGCAGTTCCAGAAGGATTTTTGAGTGGATGACACAGTTCTGAGCTCTGTTTTAAGTGTTTTCTGTTTGAACCAATAGGCAGAACACTATGAAGTTGAGTTCATTTGTAGACACATTTTTTGAATAACTCCTAAATTCTGGAATATAAATGTTTTAAGACACCAACGTTGATGTGATTCACAATGTAATGAACACACATACAATTAGATGTCATACCTGAGCCTATCACTGTCCCTGGAAGAGTCTCTGCCCTTCCCTTCCCGTCTGCATCTTCGTTGTGCTGGTGATGATGAGTGACGATGCTTATCATGTGATTTATCGCGATTGTCATGGCGGCTTGTGTGTGCTGGTCGCATATCGATTCTGAAGGAAAGCAGATAAATGGCTGAACACTGATAACAAATTTTCATGAGGTGTGAGGGATAGGCTACACTACAGGAAGACCCTCCTACTGTAATGCCAGTCTTAATTCCTTGGAGTGAATCTCATTTCCATTGAAGTATAACCAGTATGGCTGGTGTATAGGAATGTTACTATAAAAATATGCCACCCAGCTTCCTATCCAATGGGTACCAAGGGCGTGGAGCTGACCACTCACCTTCAACTAGTGCCAAGGTGAAAAAACTTGGATCTATACATCCACTCTCCCATGCAACTTCATGGCATAGTGCTTAATTAGTTAAGCATAGGGACAACTTTACATCTTACTATCAAAATATGTGTTACATTACCTCTATGTTTAACTTTTGCATCTTCTTTATATCAAAACACATAAAATGATTAATAATGGGGAGATCAAATGGGTATTTGAGGACACCGCTTTCATTTTATTTAATTTGTTGGCAGTTGCAGATAATAATTGTAGACATGTTGTCTTTAAACAATTATCCATGAATGAACCATTCTTTGTGAACCTCAAAACTGTATAATGTAGACAGAATTAATAGAGGATGCAAAACCTGCTGGTCATAGTGGACCGAGTTCGCTGCTTCCTGGAGTCCTTCATGGAACCATGTGAGCTGGATGCAGTAGAGTAGCCTGTGTCCTGTCGGTATCTCCTTCCACTGCACTTCTTGTCTGGAACCCTGTATATTGATGAGTTTTTTATTCTGGTGCTTCACTAAACGTTTATAAATTTTTTAAATTGTACTATTATAGCTGATAAGAACTGATACACAGAGGCCTAAATGAACTTTGATATTGATTGATTGATTGATTGATTTATTTCGTCACTGTAGATCATTGTACATGATATATGACAAGTCAAGTTAATTCTGAATATTAACAATTTGATATATAAGTAGATTAAAATTACAATAGTTACAATTTTACTGCTGATTACAATTTAGAATTGGTTAGATATTCTTATTTGTGGAGAATTTGATGGAATGAACATCTACTATCGCTTTGAATAGTGGATATTGAAGTATCTAGAGACAGACCCTGTGGAAGGAATAGCCCTAATAATGGTGAATTTCATTTTACTCTGTTGGCTGCACTGGTGAAGTCATCTGCTTTACGCACTCGGCAGTTAATAACATGTTTTTAATTATATTTTGACTGATTTTCTGTTCGAAAAGTAAGTTAAATATCATTCTACACAACAAAGAATACGGAACAAACCTAGCTCAGATCTCCTGTTTTCCGAGATCTTCCACTAACATTTTTCAAACTGTTTCTTCTCTAATTTCCAGTTCCTCTACCATCCGAAGTCATCCGACAGTGAGTTGAAACAAATTCGCGAAATGTTTCGATGTTGGGTGTTCGGAAGGCTTTTGGTCGTCCACTGCGTTCATCTTCGAGTTTTTCACGGCCATTCCGAAATCTTGCATACCATTCATAAGCCCGTGTACGAGAGAGAGCATTGTCACAATATGTCTGTTTTATCAGCTGGAAACTTTCAGTATCTGTTTTGCCTGTCTTGAAACAAAGCTTAATATTCACCATATGCTCCATCACTATGAACTGTCACAACGATCTGCATGGTACAAAATCTTAAACGCGACTGAGCATGAAAGATAAGAGGGAATTGACGAAGTGATTGACCTGGTACAGGGAACACGACGGAAAGCTCAGCTTATTCGGGTAAGTTGAAACATGTTCCTACGTGCTTTTAAATGCGCGAAATGGGCTCAGTCTCAGAATTTATTTGCCACATCTTGTATTTTATTTTATTTGCATCAGATTTAGCAGAACTGACTTCGATTGCTGTATAGATCTTCGCTGGCTTATTTGCTTATATTTCAAAATGAGGTTCCTTTATCCTTAATGGAGAAGATGCAGTTTTGTTATATATAGCTCTTGTGTTAATAATTCAAGATTGAACTTTGTTTTAAACGACCTGGTATATACCGTTTTTAGATAGATCACAACCAGTTCTTTGGCGTATTACCTGGGAATTATATAAAATGAATTTAAAATGTTGAAATTAGTCAAGAACTTTGTTTCCCAGTGTGCATATACTCAATGTTATAGTAAAGTGTAACATCAAAGCAGGCATGCAGGTAGATTAAAGTCATACAAGCGAGTTAAACAACAAACAGGAACATTTGCAGTGTCATCAGTGTATTATATGAAAAAGATAACTAAAAAAAATTAATTTTAATTAATAGTCGGTATAGTGATGAGTAAGATTTCCAGTAAGGATTATCAGAAATTTATCTTCATTATCTCTATTTCCAAAATGACTCTGAAGATCATCGTCTAGCTTCATAACAAATGGGTAATGGGATTTTTATAGGGTAAAGCCGGTTGAAATGGAAGCTTCACGTTCTTCTAATTTCGAGCTTAATGTTCGTCAATATATTCCTTCACGCCCCATATACGTCGACAATGCCTGGTACTGAGCCATACGGGTGACTTAGAAATATTATTTGTCTTAAAAAAATGTTACGTGATACGTTACTGCTGAACTTTCCGCCTGTACCAATGGTGTCAATAAGCATACGAGGTATACCTGGCCCGCTGCTTGCGTTTTGCATTCCAGACTTCCTCGAGTTCCATTTCTTCTTCTGATGGTTCGTGTACGGTTGGACTCCTGCTCGTTTCATCATCTCCGGAAAACACTTCTTGATCTGCTCGCTTGTTATGCTGAAACAAGTTCCACAGACTAATTCCTTACTTCATTGCCTGTCAGAAACGTTTTAGAGGGCACGTCATACCACGAAACCTCCTGTATGGCGAATTTGATTCCCATCGTTTGATGAAAACGGAAATTAATAACTTTATCAATGTAACGATCTACGTCACTATGTGGTGATGACGTTGCTTCAGAGATGTTTTAGACACAGTTTACCCACATGAGCGAAAGTTTGCTTTAAAGAGAGCAATGCAGTTAGCTGGATATCATTACGGCTTCTCTCACTTTGCGATCGGAACATTATTTAGAATATAGGGCTGCTGAATAAGCAGTTGTGAACAGCGATAAGAAGACATCTCCTGCTTTGAAACTGAGCGTAAATCTGACGATAAGCACTGATGTTTCCTGTGTTTGTTGTACGGCGGGCTGTTTCCTATGCAACGGTAAGAGCTGTCCGTGTGCTTAATTATTTAAGTACCGCGCCATGAAGAGATATGAGGGGGTGGAAATATACCTTCACTCTTCTTGACCTCGGCACTAGATGGCGAGTGGTCAGGTTCACACCCCTGCCACTTCAACCCAGGGAAAGAGCCCCCGAAATCCATTGGATATGAGGCTGGGTAATCATCAGAGTCGGTTTGGACGCTGTATAAAAGAGAAAAATCTCTTACCCCTCCCGGGAATCGAACTCCGGTTTTCCAGCCCGTGGTTCGTCCGTGTACTGAACTGAGCTATCCCGGCTATCACCCGCCTCCATTCAACGAGTCGTACGAAATATCTGTGAAGATACCGAAACCGGAAAATGGGAGACTTTGGACCGCATTGGTCTACAGTGCCATACACGAAGAAGAGGGCCAGCAACAAATGTGCCAGAACAGCAACAGAGCAGACTAGAGGAAAAAGGTAATTATATTCTTATATTAGAAGGGGCGACTGTAATCGGTGGTACATCAACAATGTTTAGACGTACGGTAAAGTTACCTGCATGCTTCTACTTTGAGTATGTGAAAATCAGGACAGCCCTGCTAAGACTTGCGGCATGGGAAGCGGGCAGCTACCAAGTTCTCAATATACAAGGACGACCGTGAATGAACTTTACTCTGGAGATCAGTGGTTTAGAATCCAAAGCAGGCGTCGATCCTACAGTGTATTTCCTTATCGATTAAATCTGTGACTAGTATTAGTTGAGGACCGCAGTACTTGTCAGTGAGGGGCTGAGGAAAACAAATAAATCCGCCAGGGCAGCCAGTCGAAAATCGACGCCAACCAATAGCTATACTAAATAGGTTCACGGGAGACTGAACTTCCTCGAGACAGGGTCTTCTGAGGAAGCGACGATGTACATCTGCCTAATTAACTAAATATACCTGTTTTTCAAGGATGTGTCATTACTCAGAAACGTTCGTGCTCGCCATGTTAGTATTGGTTCGATGAGTGAAAATTAAAAAGTTACAGGTAGGATAGCCACCTGTTCAACAGTGTTTGTCTATAGTTCAATTGAGCTTGGTTACCTAACTCAAGAGTAAGAAAAGCAGCACAATGCAAGCCGTCTGACAGTTAAAATCGCTCACCCTGCAGCGTTCTGGGATAGGATACACCTCCGACATGGATATGACGGAGATACCTCTTGCTGGATCCCTCTTGCGGGTAGTGAGCTTCTTCTTTTTCTTCTGTTTTCTGGTTTCTGAATTCACCACATACAGCCTGAAAACAGTTGAAACTCAATGCTGCGGCAGCGTGTCTTCATAGGCGTCTACAGTAAAATTATTTTTATCGTTTCCCCTATGCACGAAGTGCACTAAATGAATGCATGTGTCATCTTCGAAATTATTGAAATGATAGCAATTATATTTTATGTTGTGTTCTACACCAAGAGCCCTTGATCGAATTTGAGTTTGGTTCATATCGATCATATTTGTGCGAAAGTATAATTGGGCTTATTCGTTCACCTCCCCCCCCCCAAAAAAATCTGCCCTTAGTACGAGAATGTTATTCACGTACATACAGGTAGGGTATTAGGATGCATGTTTAATAATCTCATGATATTGAGGCAGGATATAAATACGCAGAATCCTCCACCCTTGCAAGATATTTTACTAGCTATATGAGTTGTTACGGGAGAGTAGGTCGAAGATTTGAATGCATATATTTGCGGCTGGCTTAATGTAACTCCTCGGGCGATGGTTGAAACTACGTGTATATCGTTGATTCAACCGCAACAAGCAAGCTGAAGAATCATCAGCTTCGCCAGTACTAAGGAAATATGTGGGGAACAAATTTACAGTCTTGGGTATGAGATGAAACTTAGCCTCTTATACCAAAGGAAGAACGTAAATTCAGAATGCTGAGAAGAACATTTATGCTTAAGTACTATGTAGTAACAGGAGACGGAGAAAACTGCATAATGAGGAAGCTTTATAATTTGATATAGGCGGAGTATGTAGAACGCATGGCAAATATAGGGTGTTTCACGACTTTAGGGCATAACTGCAGGAGGTGATTTCCTAGGTCTTTGTGATGAGTAAAGTTCATACAAACATGTGTCCGACTTCGAACGGTTACGGAATTATGACCGTTTTTTCATTCCCGTACATGCCCTCGTGTGAACCGCGTCTGTCATCGGGCGGGTCGCTATTTTTAGCCAGCTACAGACAGAGCGTTCTCGTTATCTCGACACTTGAGAGATACCTAAGGCGTGGTGGGTTGGTATGTCCGACGCGGTTCACAACCGAGCGGCAGCCTGTGTTGCGGCCGGCGGTGGCATTTTCTAAAATCAGCTTTAAGCACCAATAAATTCAAATTAAAGGTAATTTCACGAAGTTAACTTTATATTCATACTTTAAATGTATCATGTATTATGCTGGTTTATTATTTTGTTCCGTTTATTGTCAGTAATCGTTACCTTCTATTCTGAGTTTAAAACGGTCATAACTCCATAACCGTCCAAAATCGGACACATGTTTACATGAACTTTTTTGATCACAAAGACCTAGGAAATCACCTCCTGCAGTTATGCCCTAAAGTCGTGAAACACTCTGTATATCTGCCACCTAAAAGGACACCTTTTCAGATTGGGACTGACAGATGACCCAACCTGTGAGAGGTGCCTACAAGAAAACGAATCAGCCACACATGTCCTATGTGAATGTGAGGCCATAGCTTACTTAAGATTTCGTCACCTAGGTCAGTTCTTCATGGAACCAATTGTCTTTTACGACGCCCCCATAAATAAAGTCCTACATTTCATTCGAAGTGTAGGATTAATAAAGGGTTAATCCAAAGGGGAAGCACAACAGATCATTGAAGGTCGCAGTGCAAGGGCCGGATTTTATGGCCCACCCTTACACACATACACATACACGTACAATTTCGGTCTGAGATCCTGAAGGACTATTGGGGAGACCTAGGCATGGACTAGAGGTTATAAAGACCGAGCTTTAAAGAAACAGGATATGAGTAACTGGACCAGATTCGTTTGGCTTAGGATAGAGACTGGTTTCAGTCTCTTACGGACACGATAATGAACATTCTGGTTCCATAAAGGCGATGAACCTCTTAGCAGCTTTACCTCATGGAGTTAAGAGTAGCAAAATTAAGATGTGTTTTGTCACTGAACGTTGGTTCTCCTCCATACGCCATAGCAAATTGCTGTGTAGCGCACACAGCCCTATGTGCCAGTCCATTTCGAACCTTTGGTATCTTCTGGACGGGCTTCGATTAAGTGTCATTGTAGCACGGAGACGAGAGGTGTGATCCCTGCACAGTTTATCAGTTTGTCAGTCACCTGTAGAGTTGCAGCACGATGACCAGCGTGTTCTTGCAGGTGAAGAACACGTTCATGTAGCTGATGATGCGGTAGTGTGCGATGAGCAACAAGCGGAAACCCAGAAACGGCGCGTCCTGCAGCAGGATGTTCAGCATGATACCCCACACGTCGATGGAGCAACAGCCCGCACAACAGTGAGGGCCTGCCCCATCTCTGCAACACACGGTACGAATGTAATACCATTGGATACAGCCCCTCCATGTTTTCAGTGCCACGTTATCATCACCATTGCCGTCTTTAAAGATGACGGGTAGGTACCAAACTGCAAGGCATAACATCCCCGAGGACAGCAATCTTTATACTCAACACCACGAGAACGTCAGATCTCACCATGATCTTGTTCGTCCTTCTGAGGGAAGATTCAGAAATGACATCTCTTTCATATAAACGGTATTTATGCACGCACGTACAAGCTATTCCTGTAACAGGCCGTGAAAGCCCATAGGGTTGTGAGACGTCGAGGGTTCCACATTTTCTAGACAATCGGCTTACAAATGGCCTTACAGTTTGTCAGCCTTACGCGCCGGCCGCCTTTTACCCCCCACGAAAATTCCTGGTACTCATTGCTGTTAGAGGCTGAGTCTACTCCAGGGCTATAGTGAAGCTGGAAGGATTAGATCAATTGAAAATTCCACCTCATCGGGACTCGAACCCGCGACCTTCCGGCTTGTAGCATAGTTCCACAACAAACTACGCTACCGAGTGCCCCTGTATATTTTATTTGAAGCTACATAACAAGAAAAAATGCATGAGTTGTGGTGTAAGAAATGATTGCCATTGTAACACATTAAAGAAACCATCAGAATAATTATAAAAAAAATAATTTTTGTGTAGTTTTTTTCTCTTCTTTCTCAACAAGTTCGAAGTTGCAGGTATATAGTAAAATGCCTTAGTAGCCGCAGGGCGTTAGAACTCTAAATATCTAATGTTATAATGTTAATAACTAATGTTATTTCATATTATTTTATAAACATGTATATTTACGACAGCTTCTGCACCCTCTAGTTCTGTACGGAAACAAAATCGGATCCATGTTTATATGAAGTTTTCTTGTGTGTTTTGTTAAAAGAATCCACCATATAATTTATAATAAAAGTTTCTGGAATAACACGGAACACACGGCACGTATAGACAACTACAGGAACTATGCGTATAATTTAGGTACTTCAGCTTGTTTTAAAAGCAACGTTATTTATTGGTCTAATTTAAATTAACTTACAAGGATATCTTGAATCCTTTGACAGATTTTGATGTAATTTCAATGTGGAGCTTCTATCATGGACATGTGTTCGATTCAGTTTTTCTAATTACCATGAAGGCATACATCAACAATTTAATTATGTCGTATCTTTTGATTCCTTGAAAGATTTTGAAGATATTATAAAATATTACCACATGTGAGTTTACTTCACTTCTTCATTTTAAAAACGTGTATTATAGGCCTATCTCGCTTCTTAGCGATATCCGTATTAAAATTAATTACCCGTAAGAGTTGTTGGTACGTTTTATATGATATTTACATTGAAATAGATGATTTCAAATTATTAATACGGGCCTAATATTAATAACATCTCTTAAGCATGCGCAATTGAAAGCGGACAGGTCACATGTCTAAACGAAATGTGACCACAAGGGTTCGTTACATCTTCAATATTCCTCTGTGCGGGATTTCAGAACCATACGTTAAAATGAAATGAAATGTGCTGATCAGCTGAACTCACGAAATATTTGTGGTCGTGGAGAGTCTGGCCTTGCGACTCTTGGTGGCCGTGAGCACCACTGTGAACTGAAGCAGGCTCCAGGACCAGATCGCCAGGGTCAGCAACACCAGGATGGGCTCCTGCGCGATCTTTTCGTCCTTGAAGGAATCGAAGAACTCGATTATGTCCGCAGCTGTGCCAATGTACACAAGCAGCAACTGAGACAGTTGGTCTCTGGTCAGATCCCCTGGGAGACAGAACAATGTCACAGATTTCAGATACATATCCAGATTATACCTGTTAGATTATTTTGTAATCTGGCCAAACCGTAACAAGTTGCGTACTGTGGAGGAAATAGGTCACCTTTCGGAAGCATCCAACGTCCTATGATGAGTATCAGCATGAGGAACTGTTCGATGAGGGTCACCCACGTCTCGGTGTCGATCTGCAGATCGTGGGGCAGAAGGTGGCCCTGCAATGAACACTCAGTGACACAAACGAGGCTCCAGCGACCGAGCTTAATAATTTCAACAGTAATTGTGTGCACTAACCCCCATGATCTTGTCGAGGCCCCTGAGGTCATCGATAGAAAAGGCGGTGATATTTTTGGCCTCCTCTCGAGCCCGAAGCCTGCGGTCAACTTTATCGAGCTCCAGTAACCAGATGGCAGGTACGACGCTGGACAGATACAGGAACACGCTGGGGCAGAACCTGACGCAAATTGCACAGTACAGGCAGACGGACAGATCGAGCAGAATTCCGCGCGAAAATGTAAACCAAACAAAATTTTAGAATTATCTATTTCTAGATAAAAGAAGGAGGCGGAAGTGCGTCATATCGGGCAAGAGAATCAACTCCAAATTCTCTCGTACTTATTACATTTGGGGTCCTTGTACGAGGCTGGAAGAGTAACAAGCAACATACATGACTCTTTTACATGTCTACACAGTTCTCTGACTTATTATCCGGAATTCACAGGTAATCATTAATTTCTGCAACCTTTGCTGTAACAGAAGACATATTTTCATTGCATAGTATTCAACGTCATGAGAATGATCTGCAGATATTTAAGGCCAGCAGGAAGACCTAATATTAAGATTTAACGACATATGTGTCTTTGGTGATAACTGAATAACTTCGAGGACAGGTGCCTCGTTCCTCAGGCATATGGCTTGGAGTGACACTGCATTAAGCTGGGACACACGAGACAGTATGTCCCAGTAAGTAGGACAGTCAAAATATCACGGATATGAAATTTGTAATTTCATAATTTACTTAATATGCAAGGAAGTGTAAGGGAATTCTGCTTGTTCCGCATATTTTCCTTCACTTTGTTGTAATATGTTTCTTTGAAGACGAATTATGTTATAATAAATTATGAGGAAGGGTAGGATAGAGAATATTTTAGCCTCATTTTTACATCCATAAAGGTAAATGCCTACACTTTTAGAACTATTTTCATTCTACGGTGGGTGAATAGAATTTTCGGATTTAAATTTAATTTCTGCAAATGGATTCAACAATCGCTTATAATACTGTATTAGACTGCTAACAACAACTTTTCCTGTTTACGAGAGATTTTGCTGTCGTTAGGCATATACGAGTAAATTTCTTTAAAGAGTCCACTTGTGCCTTCTCCCACAGTCCGAGCAAATACACGTATGATCTTACCACAGCAAAGCAAGAAGCTTGAAGGACTTAAGCGTAGAATGATCCTCATTACTATTAGGCCTAATCTAACAGCAGACGCAGAAGGATATCCGGTACAGAATCAACAAGTCCCAATAGGCTTATGTGTCATGGACCTAGCTACGTAGCCTAGTGCCCCGTTTCTGGGTAACATAGAGCATAAAATCGTAGTACTATTGTTGGGTAACATGGAGCATAAAATCATAGGACTATTGTTGAAGTTACAGATGTATCAGAAATTACAACGGTTTAAATTGATTTTTAAGTTTCTTTAACAAGCATAAAAATAACGACTGATGTATATACGTTTTTTTTTCTGTCTGCCTGTCTGTGGCCTATGTAAGCTCCTATACCATTGGGCAGATACGAGTATTCTTCCATTTCAGTGTGGGAGACTTCCACTTAAAGTTGTCGGGTAGTTCTGAGTTTCAGCCACATTGAGCCACAGAGAAGCCTAGCTTACATAAGCCATATATGAAATTTTCTACGTATACCATAAAATAATCCACAATTCTTCTTGATTTTCTACATGAGAGACTTCCATAATTTGCATGCAGGTTTTTTTCCGTTCTAAGTAAGGAATCTCAAAGAACGCCGCTGATAACTTTTTGCAATATAGTATGGAGTACGCCATTTCAGATCTTATTATTAATGCCGATATTAAAGGCAATAGAATAGGCAATATAATTAAAAAGCCGCCTTATGTTCCTCTGTTTAAATACTGTGGTTTTTTGACGGGTAAAAACCCAAAGAAAGACACTTTTCAATCTTTTTTTTTTTCCAATATCGTGGAGGCGGTCACGTGAAGCTGATGCTGCTTCCGAAAATTAGCCTGGTCACCGAGCCGGTTAGGTGTTTTCCGTGGAGCCTAAGGGAGCTTTCTTGTCGTCTAAGTGTTCTCATCGCACATGTTTAAGATAAACTGACAACCAACAGGAGGTTAGATAAAAATGAAGGCCGAGGCCCAGGCCGATCATCTGTATTATGCCAAGTGGAGAGAAGTAAGACTGTTCGCATATTTCTACAATTCCATTTATAACGTGTGGAAATTCGGGCTCATGGAAAGGATGTACAAATTCCTTCGATAATGTGCAGTTTATCAAGGATTCGCTTTGCGTGGATGTAAGTTAATCATTTTACAAGTCTCTGAACTCGATCCCGTGCGCTTCTGGTAGGTATTTCGCCCATAGATTTGAGTAGCAGCGCGAGCAGGGAATGACAAATGACAGACCCGACCTCTCGTCAGAGAGGGCGTCCCAAATGGACAGGACAGTAACAGCCCCAGCCGGGGCTCGACACCAAGACAGACTGACTGACCGTCAGTCGCAATGTGACTTGGACTTGGACTTGGACGAGCAGTGAAATCATTATGCTTATAGCAGTTACAGCGATGGCAGCAGACCAGTTTCTGAATGTTGGAATATGTATGTGCCAAGGGCTCTACTAGCTTTATCGTCAGTCATATTTCACAAGCGGGGGCACGCGGTTGCGTAGTTAGTTGGGGGCACTATGCTACAAGCCGGAAGGTCGCGGTTTCGAGTCCCAGTGAGGTGGATTTTTTCTTCAAATTTTCCTAGTCCTTCCAACCGCACTATGGCCCTGGCTTCGACTCAGCCTCTAACAGAAATGAATACCAGGAATCTTCCTGGGGGGTACAGGACATCTGACAGCCTTATCGCCATATGTGAGCCCATTGTCTAAGGACAATGTGAGACCCTCAACGCCTCACGAACCTTTGGACCCTCACGGCCTGTTACAGTGATAGCTTTTACATATTTCAGAAGTAGGGGCCTATTATTTTTCATCACTTTTTCTGAGCGTCCTTTCACAGGTAATCATTTCCTACAATACTCGTATGATTATCAAAGTAATTTATGTGAGGTGTTCTAGTAACCTGAGAGAAAATGTAATGTTATTTTATGGACGTATCATATCAGGACTTTCCAAAAATCTGTACGATATTAAAATTGCATAAAGTTTCTCCATCCTTCGAAGCCATAACGGCCACCAGTATTGGTAGTGCTTGATGTTAAAGATCTTAAAAATGACTGAAATTAGCTGGACTGCAGTGGCATATTTCCATAACAGATTTCGTTAAAGCCGACCAGTTGGTTCAGAATTTTTCCAGGGACAGACGAATGCACATGCTGGCAATAGACGCTTCGACTACACTTAGCTTATAAGCTGCGATTTTCTTTTCCGTAGAGTACAGGCTCTTATATCAAGCATTATGGATTCGACCGATCGCTCGTCCTCTGTTTGTAGTGACGTCATATGTAATGCACATCGGATGCTCTCTTTGAGAGTTTGTCAGTGATTGATAGGATCTGGAATGAAGAACAGGAAGTGCCGTCGTAACCCGGACCTTCTTGCGGACATTCGTGCTAAAACAACGGCTACCGCTTTAGGAGGAAAATGAAACCCATCTTGTGCCAGCTTCTAATGTAAGTTTCGTGGAAAATATTTCTTACGTTTTACACCGTATGATATAATAAGTACAGCTTCAACAAGGAGAATTTATTGAATCGTATTTCATCCTCATGAGATTATCGTTCCAACGTTTCATTTATGATGTAATTTCTAAATTTGTCATGTGAAACAGAAACCTTTCAGATTTTCGCAGTGAAAGAGACATATCCTGTTGAATGTACTGTGAACAGAATTTCCCAAACTTCTTTAAGTTCAAAGTTTGGCGCTCTCGCCGTGTTCGTATAATTTTAACATAGAAAGCACAACGAAAATAACGAAGCTCTTGCGAATGTAGTTATAAGGATAACTTGCCCGGTTGCAAACCGGATCTTATTTCGAGGTATGACGCTCTAAATTCGCTCCATAACGAAGGCATCTATGGATATATTTTAATATTAACTGCGAAAACCTAATTTTGTGACGCGCGTGTGGGTGTGCGTTTAATGTCGTGTTATACCTCGAAATGAAGTAAGGCGCTAGGTTGATTTAACATCTTTGTAAGACCATATTTATCGTAAAATTCTGCATTAAATAATTTTTTATTCCTAACGAATGCATATATATATTTGGACTAGTTTCATCATTTGAAAATCTGCAATGCATCATTTTGTTACCAGGGACTTCAACAGCATTAGGAAGGAAAGAAATTTACATTTTCTTTGTAATATAAATTTATAAAACGGGATTCTATAGAAAAATTTAAGCATGTATAAGACTAAGTGAATCTTATGTAGAATTCAACAGGTACGACTTTGTTTCCACGCGGTCTAAACGTGAAGTGAAAATTATCATTATTAACTTCAAGTATTGTGTTTGTTCTCGTTGAGTCTTTTCGATTTGTTGTGGCGGTATTTTCATAGGTCTTCCTATTACTGCTTTGTTGTTGTTTTTATAATGAAGCATTTCTCTAATTTCTCTAATTTCAATAACTAAACGTATTCGTATATTAACCGCCTGATGATAGTCTTGTACGACCGAAACGTGTAGCAGAAATAAAAAGTCTAATTGTAAAACATTAGAAGCGAGTGTATTTGTTGTGTGCCAGTTAACTTAATTCCCTTATATATATAGGTGTACATGTCCTAAGCATAGCAGCGAAACCACTCGGATTTTTATTTAGCTCAGACAAGATGATCAGTTGCGGTAGTTTCGATATCCCTGAACTAGCACATAATTGAGCTCTCAGAGGTGCTACTTAAGTTGCCCTTTGTGTGAAAATGCGGACTCCTATTGTGAGGTCGTAATGGAACTGGTTCCGGTCGCTTCACGCGAAGGATATTATCGACTTTGATATTAACTTCACCTTGTATTTGACTGACTTTTATAATTTCGTTGGTCTTCATATCGTAAATACATACTGTATCATATCATGATAAAAGAAGAGCTCTGTCTTTTGCGATATAACGGCATATAGTCTGTCGAAAGTCAACTGACGTTTCGGAGGAACATGTTACCTTCATGTTAGAAAAATAAGCCAGGCAAGAAACCAGTGTGAAGCAAGTAGCAAGCCGACCACTTGAGTTGTCAAAATTTTGGATTGTATAGGAAACAGGAGGAAATGCAGGAGAGCAAATCAGTTCCCGTTGGTTCGTCGGTAGGGCAGAATGAGCCGCCAGTTCCCATTGGATCACCCACACAGCCGAGCAAACTAATAGGAGACAAGAACGGGATAACTAGCTTGGCCCTGAAGAGGGCCAATTATGCTGGTCTAGGAAAAGGAAGGGGAAACATGATAAGGGTGTGGTGGGCAGAGAACCGGGAAGAATGGGAGAAAGTCGTGTGCCTGGGTTCTAGGCATGCTGTGAAGGATAAAGGAGCACAGGAAACACGGGGACAGCCGGTTGGAGGCCTAGGGCTGATGAGCGCCCTGAGAGGGCAGAGTTGGTGTCCTAACGAAGACAATGTACATGGACCTACGAGGCACAAACTCTGCCCTCCCCTCTCTCACAGAATCTGGAGCTGTGTTCTCAGCAGGGTCAAGTAGGTCCGTGCACACTGACCTTGTCAGGGCACCAAATCTGCCCTCCCCGACCATTATCTTTCATCACAATAAAAGTTCAAAAACGACCACTTCATGGAATGTAGAGCTTAGACTTTAGGCTCCACATATTAAGCCTCATATTCTGGTGCACTCGTTCTCATGAAGTGGGTTCCGGTGACCGAGTCATAGCGGTATGACTATTATGTCAGATGTGAGCAGAAATATAGAACTAAAGAAACCGAAGCATGACGGTATAAACATACGACTTGTTGTGTGAAGAAAATTCTCTGTGTTACGTGAGTCCCTTTTGATTGCGGTGGGTCCTCCAATCTAGGAAATTCTGTTCGGAACTACGAGTACCAGCTCTTCGCCGTAAAAATATAGAAATCAAGAAAATGTTTCACCGGAACTCGGACGTTCCGGGCTCTTGTGGACACGCTGATTAACATTTTTGCTTAGTTTATGAAGGCGAGGAATTTCTGGACTAGCGGGGAGGCTACTGTTCCTCACTTACAAGTTCTCTGCCTAGCTCCTGAAAAATCTGGAGTTTCACACACCGAATTTTTGTGTCTTTCGGGGACGCAAAAAGAAAACGGTTTTATTCAATTCCCAGGACTTTTCAAGTACCTGTGAGGAGAATGCGGAGGACTTAGCCTTTCAAGGGGGGATCTGTTTAATGGAATTAGTGGAAAAAGCGCATCTACCGAAAGATAGGATAAGTTAAAATTTAGTTTTCAGTTTCTGGTTTTCCTTTGTCTATTTTGTTGACGGTAGCGCGTGGTCGGGGCAGTTGAGTCGATTTGAACTCCAAGCACATATCCACCATTTAATTCACAACTTGTTAGGGACATACAAAGAGGCAATAGCCATGTGAGAATATTTCTTCTGTTGAAAATTAGCCTGATATGAAAGCCAACGTTAGGACTACAGCTCCATCTGCTAATTACGACAATGTCATGTTGCACACATTCAATTATGTGAAGCATGTTTGATATATAAACGTCGTATTTTTGTTTATGTTTTATCATAAACAAATGTAAGGAAAAGAGAGCAGGCCTAAACGCCTCAGTGTCACTCTACTAGAACACGTGGCGTGTAGGCTCTACTAACCACTTCCACTCCTGGCTGTCTTTGATGGTAAGGGTGAAGACGCCCTCGAAGACCAACAGCAAGATGGGGGCGGACAAGTACCAGTAGAAGGGATTCTTCTTGAAGTTGGTCACCTGCCAGATGGCGATGAATCCGTGTGCCCCGAACACGAGGCGCGTTATTATGGCCTTGCAGGTTGCCACGAGCTTCACCATCTGTAATGGAACCTTAATGCCAACATCACATTCCGGTTTAACAAACGAGACTGTGGCTGACGAGTTGTGATTGTACATCCATTACATTTATTGTGCAGAAAAAGTCATTAGCTACGTACCTAATATTTGTTTTAATTTATTTTTTATGCACTCTTAACAACGGCCGTGGGGATCCGTTGCGCTGACCACGCGACACTCTCTAACCGCAAAAGTTGGCACTAACTTCGTCGACAAGCGGCTGTCGCTCGGTCGGTATAGTTCGCTTGCAGTCTACAGGCCACGGAGTTTGTTTTTAGCACAGTAGCGTAAAATGAACGCATAACGGGGAGGCTGTGTCTGTTCACATGTTTCATCTGCAAAAGTAGTCGACGAATTTACATCAAATTTTATAATGGAGTAAATATTATTTTTTTTGGCGGTTGTAATTTTGGAGCGTGCGTTTGGATCACAACCCGTATTTGATAGTCTCACAATTGCAACAATGTGCTGTAACAGAACATTTAGACGCGGTCCACTGAATAAACATAGGGTCTGTCTGGAAATACAGACATCATTATAATTTTTGTTTGAAGCATTCTGAGATATGTGTGGTAAAGCGTACACAACCGTATTAAAGACGAGAATAGTTTCTGACTCTGTAAGGTTAAAGTATGAGGTGATCAGGGCATGTAGCACGAATGGGGGAGAAGAGTAATGCATATAGGATATTGGTGGGAAAGCCAAAAGGAAAGAGACCACTGGGAAGACCAAGGCTTGGGTGGGTGGACAATATTAAAATGGATCTCAGAGAGACAGGATGGGATGGGATAGATTGGATTGATCTGGCTCAGGATAGGGACCAGTGGAGGGCTCTTGTGAACACGGTAATGAACTTTCGGGCTCCTCAAGAAGGGCTCAGCTCCATGAGTAAGTAAGGGTAAAGTTGTTCCTATGCGCACTAGTAGTTGAGCACCACGTCATGAAGATATATTGGAGGTGGAGTCAAAGCTCCACAACGTATTCTTAACCTTGGCACTAGACAGAGGAGAGCGGTCAGCTTCACAAGACGACCGTTTGCCCCAAGTGTCTACTGCATAGGATTCTCAGCGAATCCCAGAGCCGGTTCGAATGCCGTGGAGAAGATAAAATTATCTTGCTCTGTATAAGAACGCAGCCATTTTGTTTGGTCTTCTGTCCGTAGCCTAGTTGCTGTACTGACTGAGCTGAGGATGAGAATTGTAATGCGATTAGGTTTAGATCTATGACCATAAATTGATGGGAATCGGAATTGCTCAGTTGGCATAGCGACGGGCTGCGGGCTGGACGTTCAGGTTTCTATTCCCGACAGGGTCAAAATTTTTCTTTTCTCCACAGAGTCCAGACCGGCTCTGAGGCCCAACTTGCCTCCTATCCAACTGATACCGGGGGGGCTGTTTCCCAGGGGTAAAGCGGCCAGGGCGTGAAGCTGATCAATCACCTCCGTCTAGTGCCGACGTCAAGAACAGCAGCGCTATACCCGCATTTGTTTATATGTCTCCATGGCACAGTGCTTAATTAATTAAGCATGGGGACAATTTTTTGTTTCCTTGGCACTACAGCCCCAGTGGGCCTAGGCCTACCTCCATGAACTTCTCCGTTCACTTCGATTTTTCTAGATCTTACACATTCGGTAGGACTCCTTGGGCCGGTGATCAGCTCGTCGCAAGGCCTCTACCTGTACACAAACACAGAAAAACGCACACACAAACTAAACATTCATGCCCTGAGTGGGATTCGAACCCACGATCTCGGCCTCCGAGCGAGCGAAGACACTGCATGCCTTAGACCGCTCGGCTACCGTGACCGGCTGGGGACAAATTTACCTTACCATAAATTTGTATCGACAGAAAATGAGCATCAGCGCCAGTGGCATATGTAAATTGAGAACGAAACTATTTGAAAAGTATCTGTATCTGTATCTGTTCAACTCAGGCTGATAACAATTCTCGGAAATTGCGGTTGCGTTGCGGTTGCCAGTTTCCTTGGCGTGCTCTCGCCCTTACACCTCTGACCCGTCATCTAGCCGGACTTAGAGCGGACGTTCTTCGCATGTAATAAGAAAATTGTTTCAAATCCTCCATAACTTATTCCTCAACCGTCTTTCTGAAACCATCAAAACAAATTCTGTTTCAATTTGTCGATGTCCTACGCCGCAGTCTTTATAAAACTACAAAATCAAATTATCTTACGATTTCTCAGTGTCTTACGCCTGGAGCTTCCTCCTGAAACCACCAAAACAATTTACGTCAGAACAAAATTGTCTTAGTCAATTGAAGAACATACGGTAATATGACCACCTGACCCTGAGTCACTCCATGAGGCCGGCCGTAAGGCCTTATCTTGTGAGTGCATGTATTTTTGTGATTTAGAATACATTTCAATTAGCTGACTACCATTTATATGATAGAGGCTTAATTTTGGGTATGGTTTCTTTACTTCACGATATCAGGACACTATACAATTTTTAAATTAATTAGGGATATATTTTTTAATTGAAAACATCTATGGCGACAACTATGGGCGTGAATCCCACCTAAAATATTAGACACGAGGCACGACCTCGTAGAAACTCGTATATTCGTATATTCCGTGCAAAAGTAAAGTTTTCTTACCAGACAACATGAAGCATCAGACTGAGGATCTCACGCGATAACTGTAAAGATTCTTGTGTTTTGACATGCGACACCGTGTAGGTTTCTAGGTAGATACTAACGTTTTTACTCCTCTATTCTGAAGTAATAGGCAGTAGATTCCTCCTACATGTTTGCATCTAGAGAAAGGCCGGATCTACCATACCGGTATTTCGGTGTCATTGGTGCAAGAATGTGGCAATTTTTGCTGAAGTTCAAACCTTTTTTTCATTTTCTTAGTTATACCCCCTTTCAAGCCAAGCAGGATCTGAAGCAATTTGCTTAACACGCAGGCCTCCTCAGCTGCTGCTGTTTTCTTCACTTTTGATCTCATGTACTCGAGAGATTTAGACTCTCTTCATTGTTCTTTCTCAAATCTTATGAACAGTAACTGACGAAACTAAGTTAGTGATTTGTTTCAAGCACAATGTGTAAAATACATTTCCTCTTATAAGCACTGGGGTAAATTACTGAATAAAGGTAAAGTTGTCCCTATGCTTAACTAATTAAGCACTGCGGTATGGATGCATATGGGGGGAGTGGATTAATTACTGAATAAGTGCAAAAAATAATTCTGTATTTTAGCATCCCGTTGCAATTGTTCACATTATCGTCCATTTATCTATATCCGTCTAAATTGCAACACTTGTTTTACACTTCAATATATTCTTTAACACTTAACACAACATGTTTCCGCCTCAAAGGCCCATATTCAGGTATTTTATTACAGATATTCAATCAAGACCTTGTAGCAGTGTAGTCAGTGTAGCAGTTTTAACAAGGTCCTGATTGAATATCTGTAATAAAATACCTGAATATGGGCCTTTGAGGCGGAAACATGTTGTGTTAAGTGTTAAAGAATATATTGAAGTGTAAAACAAGTGTTGCAATTTAGACGGATATAGATAAATGGACGCTAAAGTGCAATAAAATAAATTTCTTAAAATCTGTAATGACAGACCATGTAACTGAGTGTCCAGTGAATTGCAGTTCCGCCCCTTATTCTTAGGCGTGTCACCTAGATTTAATGATTGACCGATATGAAAGTGTCGAGTATCTTATAGAGAAGAATCAGAAGGTATGTGATCGTGGAAACTTTTTTTCAAAGGCTATTACAGCGCGTATATAGGCATTCGTTGAATTTATATATACTTCATTGTGATTCTAAAATAAATGGTTCTTCTGACGGGAATTAATTGCATAACCTCCCACTGCCTGCTTATGCAGTTAAGTGCGTTAGATGTCTGCTGGAAGATCTCTAGATTCGGCAAACATGTAATGACTAGAAGCTTCATGTATTCATGCTCTAGTCATGTTTAAGAATTTTACCAGTTTACCCAATATGCCTAGCGAGGAAATGAAAAATATAGTTTTGAAGAAGCTCTTATAAATAATCGTACTTTATGAAAATGATGACTGATGACTACTGTTGGCATATACACCTGCCGTCAGCACATATTGCCTGCAAACTGCACGTGCAGAGCCCGAGCGTCGTGCTGTATTCTCATTATGATTTCCTTATACAGATATATAGGCCTATATGGAAGGAGTTCCGAGCGGATTTGAGGTCTTCACATCGGGGACTATGAAGAATGTCGCCTTCTGGGATGTGGCGCCATGTAGATCTTCTGTGAGCAGGTGTCTGCAGACTGCAACCACTTGCTCACTCAGGTTTCTCTACCTGAAGAAAGAAGCGATACTTTACTCCGAAACGTCAGTTCACATAAGATCTACACTGCGCCACATCTCGGAAGACGGCATTCTTCTCAGAACTTATAAAATCCACATTCATTCTGGATATACTTCCAGTCTTACAGATTGATTCCATTATTATTATTATTATTATTATTATTATTATTATTATTATTATTGCTGTAAAGAACTTATTACTTAAGTAAACATTCTGTTTACATTAGATTTGTCAGATATAACCACAAAGCTTTACACCAACATGTTGCTTGTAATTGTTGAGTTACAAGCACTGTTGCTTACTTAATATGTATGTATGTTTATAATCTGTTGTTGTAAAATATTTACGTTCCTAGCTCGGAAGGTCCACTGGTTATTACCATCGAACAAAATGCCAAAGAAAATATTTTCGCATNATCTTCTGTGAGCAGGTGTCTGCAGACTGCAACCACTTGCTCACTCAGGTTTCTCTACCTGAAGAAAGAAGCGATACTTTACTCCGAAACGTCAGTTCACATAAGATCTACACTGCGCCACATCTCGGAAGACGGCATTCTTCTCAGAACTTATAAAATCCACATTCATTCTGGATATACTTCCAGTCTTACAGATTGATTCCATTATTATTATTATTATTATTATTATTATTATTATTATTATTATTGCTGTAAAGAACTTATTACTTAAGTAAACATTCTGTTTACATTAGATTTGTCAGATATAACCACAAAGCTTTACACCAACATGTTGCTTGTAATTGTTGAGTTACAAGCACTGTTGCTTACTTAATATGTATGTATGTTTATAATCTGTTGTTGTAAAAAATTTACGTTCCTAGCTCGGAAGGTCCACTGGTTATTACCATCGAACAAAATGCCAAAGAAAATATTTTCGCATGGCCTCCATGTTATTTTACATTCTGCAAAATATTGCCTCAATAAACGTTGCGTACGTTTCGAAAACCTATCATTACAATTTCATTTAAGGGCCCTAGGCTAAGCATCTGCGGTCTAGAAAACCGAAATTAACGGCCTTGGGGATTCGTTGCGCTGATAACGCGACACCCTCTATCCGCAAAAGTTAGGAGCAACTTCGCCGACAAGCAGCGGTCGCTCGGTCGGTATAGCTCGCTTGCGGACTAAAAATCACGGAGTTTTTTTTTTAAGCTAGGCATCACCAATGTTTCTCGTATCTCGCAAGACCGGGCGTGCGCCATGATATTACTATAATTTGAAGGGAATTGAAAAGTAAGACACTGAGGTTCCCTCCAAGGGCATAGCGTTTATACCAAGTATGGTGAAAATAGGTCAACTGGCTTAAGTTTCTGAAAGGGAAAAATTAAGATATATACAAATATGGATACTGCCAGGATTTTCTTTTCATGAGGAAAGGCGTATTGTCAGAGTAACAGACAGTTTTCCAGGATTTGGGGAAGGGGGACAGAGATAATTTGCGAGACTTCTGAGCTATTTGCGACTATTTTTACATATCGCTGTATAGTACCTGGGATATATGGCCGCGCCGTAACTCAAGCGGTTAGTCGCTGGTTTCCCACCGCGGCGGCCCGGGTTTGATCCCGGGTCTGGTCAAGTGGGATTTGTGGTGGGCAAAGAATATTTTTTAATATTTTCAGTTCTTATTATTAATATCTGATATAATTCCTTATTCTCTTCAATTGAAGACTCAATGGGAGGGTCAGGTGTCTGGTTGCGCCCCGTGTCGGCGCCCATGCACGCACACAACATGGTAACGCCACAGGCCTAATTTCTTTATTTTTAAAAAAGGAAAGTAATATAATAATAGTTGATTTTAAAGTATGGAACTGATTACAATTTTTAATATGGTGACATAGGCCCCTAATCGAAATGTATGCTTGTATTAACGAAGAATTAACGTTTTTTCGTTACAGACATAGAGGCATCCTATGACCATTAGCATTCTGTGTATTAATTGTTTCAGCATAGCCATGAAAACGTGCGAGGGATTGGAGGTACAGATCTATGTATTCTTAACCTCGGCACTAGATGGAAATGAATGGTCAAATTCACGCCTCGGTCGCTTTGTTCCCGGCGAAAGAGTGGCCGGTACCCACCAGATAGGTGGCAACGTGGGTCCCAGTCGGTCTGGAAGCTGTCGAGAAGAGAAAAATCTGTGTTCCTGTCGAGAATCGAACCACGTTTCCGCGACCATCCAGCCAGTAGCCGCTCGCTATACCTGCTGAACTCAATTACATTGCGAAATATTTGTACAGGCCAACATGGAAGAAAGCGATCAGAGTAACCGTGTAGTCAGTATTCCTTCACACATCCACGCAAGCATTTGTTCGTCCATCCAATCAACGACTTGAATTATACTACTGAAATAAACTCACCATTCATTACTATTCGTAGTTACATGCAATTCAGTGGACCACCGGATCACTAAATGTTTCGTTGTCATTTAATACATGCAATCACAAAACTTCGAAATTTTCTGGCAAGTTTCGCCCCTCTGCGCGTCACATATATAACCCTCAGTTAGCCAATACATACTGAGCTAAGAGGGCTAATAGGGTGGTTCCACTTCCCCGTTCCAGCTACTACACGCCTAAACGCAGGCGCACTGCTACACGTAATTCGAGAACAGATGAAGATCCTGTAATACTTCAATTGCTGGCAGAGGGTGGGGGATTTTTTTAGGTGTACGGTGATTTCTTTTACCCGAAAAAGTACAATAATCGAAAGGAAGTATTCCATTCTACATTCTGCAGCGTGAATTCTGTTCGACGCGAGGCCAACACGGTGCACTTGGATTAAGATACAGAATACGTTCGCTTTTGTTTCTTTCGCTCGAATGCAGTATGTCTGTCGCAAGTTACACATTCCAGAATTCGTTATTTTTCGAAATTATGTCTTGGAGTAGAAAGTCCGTTTTTATATTTCTCTCGGAGGTTTATTGTGTGGGTTACATAGGCAATATGTTTCCTGGGAACGATGTGCTATGATTCCGTCTGCAGTTGATGGAAACCAAATTTATATAGACCCTTCCTCTTGCTTTGACAACATGACAACTATCACAGACTTCTCTGTCTTACCTTTAAGAAGACATGATATACAGTATATATTCTGTTCCCCCCTTCTGCCCCGGAGTAGAAGCAATTGGTAAGATATGATCCTCTCTGTATGATTCATAAAGTTCTGAGACGCCGTGTCTTGTTTATAATTGAAAATAGTGCCGTGATCTAGCCGTCACTTCTTCCTAACGACACGTGCATAGATCCTAAAGGGTTCTGACGATGGTAGATGACACACAGAATTACTGGATTTATAGATTTTTCATCGTCCGGAATTCTAGGTAATAGAGGACACGACGTTTCGGAAACTGGATGTGTTTCCGAAACGTCATGTCCTCTATAACCTATAATTCCGGACGATGAATAAATCCAAAAACCCAGTAAATCTATGACACGTGCATGGTCTACAAGTACATTTATTCATTTATTTTTATTCATCCTGTACATCAAATACATTGAAATAGGTCGTGTCACTCCATATTACAAAATTATCTAAATATAATAATAATTATAAATATAAACTTATTAGAAATATAACATATTCTATGCATCAGCTTGCGATTAGCCGAAATCCGAGAATTCATCGTTGAGATAATCTCCTGTTGAACATTAGCATCCTTCAGTTCCTTTCGAAAATGGGTGCTGTTACCTATTTGTTTTACGTCGTTAGGCAATTTTTATAGAAGATTCAACCTTCTGTTGATGGTTGTCCAATTAATAATTTGTCGTATAGATATGATGGGCTTGTGTAGTTTCACCTTGCCCTGTTTTGTGGTGCTCGCTGGTTCATATTAGTATATTTCCATTTGTTATTTTTTTATTTTGATTTATTTTTTGTTTAATATTTTAAGGTGTTCCATTCGTAACACCCGAGTTTAGTGTGGATTGTGGTACGTTGGTCTTTCAAGGTTTTTTGTTTGTTTATAAGATTTTGATGTTATTAGCTACTATTTGTCGCATGTAACCTTGATGTTTGTCTGGTAATAAGATTATGGCTGTATGAGTTCCGATTGTTAATGTTAATCTCTATTTCTTGTTTTTATGGTGTAGGTTGTATTTTAAACACTTATTCAGGAGTCGTATTTCATTGTCGTTGAATGTAACATCAGTAAAGTTTTCTATACCTTTATGGAATCTTGGAATATTCTTGGGGTTAAAGGTCGACCGATGCGTAAGGCTGACAACTTTACCGCCATCTATGGGCCGATTGTCTAGAAAATGTGGGAACCCTATGGGCTTTCACGGCATGTTACAGGGATAGCTTTACTTTTAATTTTTACTTTCACTTTTTACTTTATACGTTTATAGAATGTGTGTTTATTTTGGTTGTTTGTGGTGTAGGCATGATTTCTATGTTCTCTCAGCTTTCTTAATTTGTTGTTTAGGGTATTATATTTCTTGTTCATCATCTTATCTAGTTTGTTAGTAACATTCTGGTTTATTGTGTACCATAGGTTCCCCAGTTCTTTACCCTTTTTTGTGTAAGTTTTATAACGTTTTGTTAAGTGTTTGTTTCTTGGCGTACCAAAATTTTATTTCGTTTTTTACTCTTAATTTATGTATTTAGTCTTCTAAGCGTTTTGCCGTGAATTTATTATGCGAATTTACTTTCGTATATACGTATTTAGGGGTCAAATTTGGTCTAAGCACATTCTATTAAAATACATATTCGCGTTATAATTTAATAACTTGAGTTTAGTGTTCATATAATATATATGTGAGTAGAATTTATAAATTTTATAGACCACATTCTGCTGTGTATATAATATTTAATTGCTTATAATATATCGCACAAGAAGTAATATGAGAATATCTTCAATAAAGACAATAGGTGTTGGTATAATTTTTTTTTAATTCGCTTAGTGGGGGTTAGAGTCCAACTGAGTACACTCGGCACGGCGGCCACTGATTGGCCTATTGTAGCCTGCCCCGGGTGATTAGGATGATGGAGAATTTGGTGGAATGAATATTGGAAGGGGAAACCGAAGTACTCGGAGAAAACCCGCCCCAGCGCCACTTTGTCCATCACAAATCCCACTTGACCAGACCCGGGATCGACCCCGGGCCGCCGCGGTGGGGAGCCAGCGTTTAACCGCTTGAGCTATGGCGCGGCCATATGTGTTGGTATATATCTTACGTGTTTAATATAAACATAATTGTGCTACATGTTTCGACCATACTTTAATTACATGAGTTATGTCCCTAAGTGCCTGATGATGACCTAATTATATGGTCGAAACACGTAGCGCAGTTACGTTTATATTAAACAGGTAAGATATACTCTTATACCAACGCCTATTGTCTTTGAAGATATTCCCATAGTAGTTGTGTCAACGATCTTATTATAAGCAATTAAATAACTGGACAAAAACAAAATCAACAGCTTCGTCACCCTTTCGTGGCATCTTATGAAACAAATGAATCACCGAAGCGCGTTATAGAGCAGCTGACACTAGGAAACCACGCGGCAACGCAGTTGTAAGAAGAATGGCATGCTCCGTTGCCTGGAAGTTGAGAAGAATGGCATGCTCCGTTGCCTGGAAGTTGAGTTTCTCAGTCTTTCCGCGAGTTGCGTTGCCGTTTCCTTAATGTGCTCTGCTCCATTCAGTAACATGAATCCAACTCAGACTGATAACAATTCTCGGAAATTTCGGTTGCGTTGCGGTTGCCAGTTTCCTTGGTGTGCCCTCGCCCTTACTTACTTACTTACTTACTTACTTACTTACTCATGGATCTGAGCCCTTCTGGAGGAGCCGCCAATTCTGCAGCTACTCAAGAATTTCCAAGCATTTTGTGGAACCCGAAGGTTCATTACCGTGTTCACAAGAGCCCTCCACTGGTCCCTATCCTGAACCAGATCAATCCAATCCAAACCATCCCATCCTATCTCTCTAAGATCCATTTTAATATTGTTCATCCACCTACGCCTTAGTCTTCCCAGTGATCTCTTTCCTTCTGGCTTTCCCACCAATATTCTATCTGCATTCCTCGTCTCCCCCATTCGTGCTACATGCCCTGCCGACCTCATCCTCCTCGACTTGATCACTCTAATTATACTTGGAGAAGAGTACAAGTTGTGTGACCTCGCTCTAGGGTATTTAAAAATATTATTGCAATTTCTTCAAGGCGATCAGCAAAAACTGAATGGCTGAACCCCTAGTAAAAGTGGCAGTGCCAACTAGTCAAGGTGCATATAATTTTCACGATGGTGGTTGAAATTTTATTTATGTTATATGACAACAAGCATGTGACCCATGAAGGAGGACAGACAAAATAATAATATTTAATTTTTTCTTCCTTTCCTTTATTCCTTTTGTACTTTTATTTCCTAGATCCCCGTGATATATTTCCTGTCCTTTCATTTATCCATCCTATCCTAATTCCTCTCCTCCTTTCTTCATTCTTCTCCTTCATACCAAATCAGTTCCATCACCACTGTTCTTCCGTTCCCTTTTCCCTCCATTTCGTCTACTTCTCTCTTAGGTATTCCTTTCCATCCCTTACATTAGGCCGTCTTTATGTCACTCATCCTCCTTCCTTTCTTCTATTCCTTCATATTAAAACAGTTCCGCTTATGGGATGCATGGAACATTCCGTTCATAGCCTTGTCTAAATTGCATTTCATAAGGGATCAATAAGCCTATGGCTGAAATTCGGAACTTTTATTGAAATCTCCTCATATCAAGTTTCAAGAAAATCTGTCCAACGGTTCAGAGGACGCTGATAGGTGGCAGGCACAGACACGGATATATATATACAATAAAACTTCCACAAGAGACCCTGCTCTTGCCTGCTTCGGAAGGAAGCTTTGAAACGAGCGAATTCCTCAGCAGAGGTAAGGTAAAGGTAACCTTATCCATGTAACAGGCCTTGAAGGCCGGCGAATGCACATAGGGCTGTGAGAGGCTTTCACATTTACTTTAGAAGCCGTCTCACTGATGGCCCTTTGCCCCCCAGGAAGAATCCTGGTACTCATTTCTGATAGAGTCTGAGTCGACCACAGGACCATAGTGCAGCTGGAAGGATTATAGGTAAATTGAAAAAAATCCACCCTTTTGGGACTCGAACCCGCGACCTTCCGGCTCGTAGCAAAGTGTCTCAACCAACTACGCTACTGCGTGCCTCCCTCAGCAGAGGTAATTTGGTTTTTATTCCTGCTCATACTTTTAGCAATATCTCCTACATATATAGGTACTCTGGAGAAGCCTCTCCCGGAAGAAGAATGTGGCATCTAGTCATATATATGTGTGTGTTTATACTGTATGTACTATGAACCTGATTTCGGGTAGGTTGTATCGGACGAAATCTCTGGATTGCCTGTAGTCCGCCAAGGATTCGAAGCAGATACCTACCGAATACATGGCATGAACTGAATGCCTCTGAATACTACGAGTATATACTTCTTGACGTCGAATGTGAAACATTAAGATGACGAAGAATGAATGGCGGAGGAAGAAAGAGAGAAGAAAAAGAGACGAGAGAAAATTATCGTAAGCTATTGAAGTCATTCGTTTGGGTCACTCCATCAAACAGAGTTAAACAGTTGGTAAATAAATATGATATGATTTCTTCATGGGAGATTTCCTTGAACCTGTTTCTCACGTTCCAACTCCCTGCGACAATTCTGACTTGCAGGATTTGTGCGTCTCACAGCGCTGCTGTATGTTATTTGATCTGAAGAAACGTATAGACTAGCGATAACCCCACTCAAGGCTTGCAGCAGTGGTGGCTAGCCTGGGTAGAGCGATAGGGTGGAGGGAGGGTTGTACATCTGCATCTGAGCTGTTCTTTCGCTTGCTCTGCTTAGTTCGCTGTCACGTGCTTCGTTTCTATGCAAAAGTCTAGTGGCAGCTGCCCCTTTTTAGCCTACTTTCCTTATTTTGAAAAAAAAAATGAAAGTAGGCATATGCGATCTCCATTCTGTCTGTGTATCTTCCCCACCCCCATCAGCTTCTGAACGGCTGAATCAATGTTTATGAAACCTGGTCTGTATATACGGCATGTGAGCCCATTTCTGCGGCGTACTTCATAAATCCCTCCCAGCATGCATGTGTGTCCCTCTGTCGTGGATACTTTATTTTTATTTAATTTATTTGTGATTTGTTAAATGAAGCCACGAGTAACTCAGAATTTTTAGAGTCAAATGATCGAATTATATCGATTCGTGATCTGAAAAAGATTACAGGTGCCAAACCGGCATTTTCATGGAGGGACTGAGAAAACCCAAGAACATTTTAATTCACGATAGGTAATGTTCCGGCCCCAATTTGAACCGAGCACTTCTTGAATAAAGATTCAGAAGCGTTACCGACTGAGCCACCTTGCTCGAGTCCTCACTTCATCAACTAGACAAGGCATGTCCAACTTCAAACAGGTTGTGATCGACTTTTTAGTGTCAAAACTGCCAGTGATCTACCACCCCGTCTTATCGTCGTACCTCGCTTAAAGCAAATATATTGGTAAAAATAACACGACACATGATGTTGTAAAAGCGACTAGTAACTGGGCTGTGTCTCTGATGTCTGTAGCTTCATCCACTTGGAGGGAGAAAGCAACGCGATTGGAAACATCGTTCAAGAACTGTTCAGTTATGTTTCCACACGTCATTTCTGTTCGCCCCACAGTGGTGTTTCTTGATAATTAAAGATCCTGAATAGTAGCTATGATCTCTTTCTTATTTTATATTACAAGTGAATTTACATGCTTTTCACGTATAATTTCCTTATAGGCTTATGAGATCGACCGAAAATCGTCCCGTGATCGACGTGTTGGACATGCCTGAACTAGACCATTATTAATAAAAGAAAGATCTGTCTAATAAAGTTTCGTATTAATTATAAGAGCATAAAGCTATTAAAATATATTACAAACAGACATACTATATTACTTCTGTATCCCTGAACATTCGTGAACTACAAATCAGGGCATGAAGGCGTATGGAGCACGTAAAGGCAAAACTCCACTCATTCACCATCACAAAACACACATATTGAGGTCGAGTGGGCAGCTTCAGGCTCCGGGCCTTCGTCTCCAACGAAATGTATGTATGTCTGTTTATTCCACTATTTTTTTTTACGCTGTGGTCTAGTTACTTGCTATCTTCGTATGTTTTACACTATATATTTTTTCAGGTTGGTTGCGAATGATATGTATGAGAGAGTATGTCGCAAGGTCGTGGCCTACTTAAGGCATTCGAATCGAGCTACTATGTAGCACACGCAACCAGCATAGCCGAGGTTAGAGCTTGTGACCTCACGGATACGAAACAAGCCTGATAACCACTACACCCGGTATCCATTCGACAACAGCCGGGCACAGTGAACAGAGACACCCTCTGTCCACAGCGAGGCTTGCACACCGGTAGTCCTGCCAGTTATATGGGGAAGTTCCGTCTGTCGACTAGAATAAAGACAGAGACCTCTAGTTTGAACTTACGCAAGAAGACAGTGACAGGATTTGTCTCGTCATTTTCCTAAATTACATCAGGCAGAATTAGGAGTAACAATTTAAAATGGGCCACACCCGCTTCCACATGTTTCCAATTAGCCGGTCACAATCCCATCAGCAATCTAACCTAGACAACATACGCAGTTAGAATAGCGTCGTTAAATAACTTTGGCATGATTCATGACATCACGTTCCCAGCAGGGAGTGAGGGGCGTGTGCTAACTATGACTAATTATCAGGAGGTGGCAGCCGGGCCCCAGATCGGGGCGCAGACTTTTATGTGCCCATTAGATTAGTGGCCCATTTGACACTGTGACAAGTACCTGAAGTGAAGTATAGTAAGGGTTTAATTGGGCCGCGCCATAGCTCAAGTGGTTAGTCGCTGGCTTCCCACCGCGGCAGCCCGTGTTCGATCCCGGGTCTGGTCAAGTGGGATTTGTGGTGGACAAAGTGGCGCTGGAGCAGGTTTTCTCCTAGTACTTCGGTTTATCCTGCCAATCTTCATTCCACCAATTGCTCCACAATCACCCTCACCTATCATCTGGGGATGGTACAATAGGCCAGAAGTGGCCGCAGTACAAGGGACTTAGTCCCACCCCAATAGCAATAAAAAAAGAGAGTTTAATTCATTATGGTAGTAGGGCCCACCGTTTTAAAAATCATGCCTGTAATAACGAGGTTAAAATTTCTCCCATCCAACTCTAGATCTTCCAACAACTTACTTTCCATTATATTTTCCTACAAAATCTTTTATCTCTAATTCCTTCCATCCAAACTGCGTGCCCAGCCCATCATAACGTATAAGAACTAGACAACCCGTAATATCCTTAAATTTTCTCATGCTTTATCTCTTCTTATAGCCACATTTCCCTGAACACGGTGCCCTCAAACACTCGTAATTAATTGCTTTCCTTGAAGCAGAAGCCGCTTTTTAAAGCCGTACAGACAGTTAGTGAAGTAATAGTTTTATATTTGCCACTTGTTATAATTTCTGAATATGTGGGTGATTAAGAATACTTTAACTAGGAGTTTGTGATTTATTAAAAACTCGGGAAATCAACGCCGATCACAGTGGCCGCGTGGTCTAAGGCATGAATTGTCTTCGCCTGCTCAAACACTGGAGTTGTGGATTCGATTCCTCCTCGAGGCATGGATGTTTGTCTACGTTTATTCTGTGTCTGCCTTGTCCTGTGCATGTAGCGGGCCTTGCGACAGGCTGATCCCCGTCCAAGGAGTCCTACAGACTGTATATATATTGAGAAACTGAATTGAAACGACGCCTTTCACGAATGCCCTATGCTTCAGAGGGCACAACAGAATAAGAATGAATTAATGAGGAAATCAACAACTCAACTATATATTTTAAGTAAGAGCTGAGGTTTTCATGGCGGTGACTATGAAGAATGCCGTTTTCTGGGATGTGGCGCCGTGTAGATGTTGTGTAAACCGGCGGAACGTATCGCCTCCATCTTCATGGCAGAAAAAAGAATCTGAGAGCGAGGAACTAGTACAGCCACATGCTCACGCTGGTTAATCTACCCTGAAGATGGAGGCGATACGTTCCTCCGAAATGTCGGTTCACACAAGATCTACGCGACTCCACAACCCATAAGACGGCATTCTTCATTATCTATTTTAATATTATCTTCTGAGTCTCCCTATTGCCCTTTCTTCCATGACGAACTTGATCCATAATTTTGTATACATTAATTTACTTTTCATGAGCGCTACGTGCTCCCTATTTAACTGCGTCGTTCTAACAACGTCAGCTTTGATAAGCAGTTATCGCCCTGTCAGTAACCTAACAGGCTATGGGACTGGAATCCCGGGGTTCGATCACCAGCAGAACAAGAATTTTCTTTTTGAATTCACCTCCCTAAGCCTGTCGGATGATGGGGGACTCAAAATGAATATTGTAAGGTCCTTTCTCACAGGGGCTTGTCACTCTCCTTCATGTACTTCGAGAATGACCTCCACGCCATTATACACATCCAGAGAGTACAACTTACGACGCGGAAGTAAATTTATCATTATTTTCATTTTTAACCTTCAGCTCGAGAACTTAAGGATCGCCAAATGATACGTCTGTCATTTTATTCATTTAACTCTCCCGCGTCGAAAATTCCCTCGCTTTTTATGTTTCCAAACACCTGTGTTCTTCACTGGGCGCGAGAAACTAGATTGTGTTGTCGAGCAGTGATTGGTCGGTGCTATCATTCTATATTTATTTAATTTTAAAATCCGAAACAAACGAGGCTTAGTCAAAAATTTAGAGGAGACTTTATGCGTAATATTATTTTATTCGATCTTGGAATATAAAATGTGAAATATTTAACACGATAGGAGTGAAATCTTGAACCCCCCTCCCTTATTATGACGTGTCCTTCGCACAGGTCAGAGAGCCGTTGCGTGTGAGGGAGGTAAGATGTGATAAGCGTGTGCTCCAATTCTGCAGCTTCGCATGCATATTTTGTGCAGCTAGGACAGCGTGAATTCCCGTAAGTTGTGTTAATTACATGGTTTGCAAGTATTTGTGACTTTGTATCAGTTGAGTTGAGCTAAATGCATTATAAAATCATTCAGAAACCACTTTGCATTAGTTCGTGAACAACAAGTCTTCGTACTTCACGAAGTAGGCTGTTTATAATAGCAGGGAAGTGAGAATTACACATTTTGCAAGACTTGCATACATTTTTGCATTATAATTTCGATTTAAGTCGCATATATCATGACTATTAAATGTATAATTATTTTTGCATAAGTTAATTAGCGTGAAGTTGCAATTTTGGCGGGTTTTTGAAGAGACAAAAACTTAAAAATTTGCGGTATTCTAAAAGGAGCAATTTGTTTAGAAGTTCAGAAGCATTCGTTTGCAAAATTTTAGAGTCATAACGAATCCACTGCTTTCTAGGATCTGTATAATTTGTAATTTACCTGTTCACATACTCGTATTAAGATGGAGTGTTTACTGCATTTGCTTGTAGCCATATTGGATTTCCGGGGCTTTAGGTGCCATGAGGAGCTTTCTAGAATAAATATAAATTACAAGCTTAATATTATGAATTAATAATTACGATACTTTGTGAAGTACATAGTAATTTATTTTCTAGATTTTAACGTCAGAATTTCAGATAAAAGTTTGCTTTCCTTCTGGATAGAAATACTGTATAGTAATATTTACGAAATATTTAATTAAACTAGTGCCTTTGATGCTGTCCGGATGTAGCCATTTTTATATAACATTTTGTCATTGGAGGCCATACACTTGTATTGCCGCCATTTTAACATTAACGACGTAAAAGTTCAAAGGCCACGCAACACAGTTTCGATTAGTTTATAGCAGCAGTAAATTGTTATCAAAATACCAGTTATGGAACCAAATTTTGTGTTCCGAAGTAACAGTGAAGCTTAAACTATTAGTACTGTGATGCAGCTATTTTTCGCATACAACGTTTCGACATTGCATCATATTTAGTAGGCCTGCGACTCTTACTGAGATTATTTCTACTTTAATTATAATTATCCTTCCCCATCCACTGAAGTCATCAAAAACATCTCCTCTCACTGTATCATCACTGCTCTTCCCAGAATGTGGCCTGTTACGGGCTCTGCAAGAGAGAACGTTGCCGTTCTGCATATGGGCCTTGTCCCGTCAGGTTCATATTTCAGACCCGAGTTCAGCCTTATCAGTGGGCCTGCTTCCAGCGACATCCTTACTGCTTAGCTCGTAGTTCTAATGTTGTCTTAGGCATGTTATTGCTAACTGTATCTCTCCAGCTAACTGGAAAACTGACTCCATGGAGCTGAGCTCTACTTGAAAAGTCACTATTTGCTAAGCCACTCAAGAATTTTCCACTATTTTATGGAGACCGCAAGGTTAATTACTGTGTTCACAAGACCCCTCCACCGGTCCTAATTCTGAGCCAGAAGAATCCAGTTCACATTCTCATATCCTGTTTTTTTGGGAACAATTTTAATATTATCTTTCCATCTACTTTGAGGGTTTCCTAGTGGTCTCTGCCCTAAAAATATGCTTGACCATTTCACCTACAATTCTACGGTTGTGTTATGTTATTGCTAATTATGTCTAGCTAACTGACTAATTAGACAACTCCACGGATATGAGCCCTTCCTGAGAATCCAGTAGTTGCTCAGCTACTCTTGAAATTCCCAGCATTCTATGCAACCCCAAGTTCATTGCTGTGTTCGCAAGAGTCTGCCACTGGTCTCCTAGCCTGAGCGAGATGAATCCAGTTCACAACCTTACATCCTACTTCTGTGAGATCCATTTTAATATTATCTTCCCATCTAGGTCTAGGGTTTTTAGTGGTATCTTTACTTCAGGGTTTACCACTAAGAATCTGTATACGATTCTTTTGTCTGTATTCAGATCGAAATCGTGTAACTTGGTGCCTTTCACTTGAAACACATTGCAGCAGATATTGATGGGTTCGCACTTGTCTCATTCCTCATTCTGTTGCCACTGCTGTACTGCGTTGCCTATGTTAATCTGAATTCCCCTGAATCTTATTTAGCTTCGACAGTTCTGTTTACCACATCCAGGACATAAGCAATTGTAACGTAGGTGTTTCTGCCCTCCACAAGACAGCTACATACTGGCTAATGTAAGTGTTCACTGCTCCTGTGTGACGCCCCTAATGATCGTTTATTGCCGATTGGTTTTCGCGGCAGACAGAACCGGACTGAACTCCGCCTGAAGCCCAGGAACTTATGCAGTTGATATAATGTCGTGAGGAAACCTATCCGATTTTATCCACTGTGGTGAAAATTTCAACGAAATGAAGCTCATACAGGTCTTCCAATAAACCATCAATCCCGGTGAAGCAGGCTGTTTCAAAACAACTGGTGTAATCAGGAAGCTCAGAGTAAACATTCGTCAAACCAGTTCATGGATAGGTCCCCTGCCATTTTGCCACCGACAAACGGACAAGCATGATACAAGTAAAGAACACTTACCTTAAATACCGATTGCGCTAAAAATTTGTCCATTTTGAGAATATTTAGAGGAAAATAGTTTTGCGTGAATCTTTTGTTTTATTATGATTCAAGCAACATTTAAAATATTTTAACATTAGTTCTCTAAATTATATGAATGTACTAAAATGGTCATGGTTTAAAGATTTTTGAAATTATTCAAAACTTTTTAATTAGTGTGAAATGGAGTTTGTTCCTTCAGTCGGCAGTTAGGCTGTAACTGAATTCATAAAGCAATAACAACGATCGTCAGAAATGACGTCACAGTTAGATATAGAAATTATTTTATGGCAAGTACCACACATGATCGTGCAAATTACCAACTATCTGACTAATGCACTAACTACTAACATTTCTTTAATATTGTAGTTGTATTTTTCTCTGCTTATGCATGGCCGGCAACCACTGTCTTATACTGCACGATTTGTACGTTCATATGTGCCCACTGCCATTGGATGGTTTAATTCTAGAAACAAAATTTTTGGATTCCATTTTAAAATTGACAGCGGTTAATTAAACATCACATGCTCTGGATAAATTAATGCACCTGTTAATTCTCTGTCGATACAAAATCACAATTTTAATAAACCAGTGTTTCATAGACTGTGATATGCGGTTCATTGCTGGTTCGGGGAGAATAATGAAAGCTCATTTGCAATCGGTCTGGACATATCGGTACAAGATGATTATAATTAATAATAATAATTACCATGATTATACAAGCACTTTAATCGGATTACTAATTTGGAGTACAACTGGCCTTATACAGATCTTAGCAAAAATGTAAAACGGCTGATTTATGTAACACCTGCACATTAATTTCTAGTTACCAGTCTTAAAATTTGATCTCTAACATCTGCGACTTGGTTAATTGAAATTGCGTTAAACTGCATTTGTCATTTCAGTCGGTACCCGGGGCTGAGCATCAGAACCAAAGCAGTTTCGTGCTTACTGAAGCAATAGCAATACAAAAATATTACGATAATATCAACAGAATCTATAGATTTCTTAGGTGTGACAGGCAGACAGACAGATGGACAAATGTCAGTGAACTCGGCCTCCATCTAAGGCACTGAGATTTTCTTGAATTTCCTCAGAATTGCCAATATGAGCTTTCTTCATGTGCCAGTGAGCACCGCCTCCATCTAAGGCCCTGAAATTGTCTTGATTTTCCTCAAAATTCCCAATATGAGTTTTCTTCATATGTCAGTGAACTCGGCCTCCATCTAAGGCACTGAGATTTTCTTGAATTTCCTCAGAATTGCCAATAAGAGTATTCTTCATATGCCAGTGAACAGAGCCTTCATCTAAGGCCATGAAATTGTCTTGATTTTCCTCAGAATTGCCAATATGAGCTTTCTTCATGTGCCAGTGAGCACCGCCTCCATCTAAGGCCCTGAAATTGTCTTGATTTTCCTCAGAATTCCCAATATGAGCTTTCTTCATGTGCCAGTGAGCACCGCCTCCATCTAAGGCCCTGAAATTGTCTTGATTTTCCTCAGAATTCCCAATATGAGCTTTCTTCATGTGCCAGTGAGCACGGCCTCCATCTAAGGCCCTGAGATTTTCGTGCTTTTCCTCAGTATTGCCAATATCAGCTTTCTTCATGTGCCAGTGAACAAGGCTTCCATCTAAGGGCCGGAGATTCTCGTGATTTTATTCAGAATTGCCAATATGAGCATTCTTCATATGTCAGTTAACAGAACCTTAATATAAGGCTCTGAGATTCTCGTGATTTTCCTCAGAATTGCCAATGTGAGCATTCTTCACATGCCAGTGAACAGAGCCTCCATCTAAGGCTCTGAGATTCTCGTGATTTTCCTTAGAATTGCCAATATGAGTTTCTTCATGTGCCAGTGAACACATCTTCCAACTAAGGCCCTGAGATTCTCGTGATTTTACTCAGAATTGCCAATATGAGCATTCTTCATTAGCCAGTGAACAGAGCCTCCAAGTGTGGCTCTGAGATTCTCGTGATTTTCCTTAGAATTGTCAATATGAGCATTCTTCATATGTCAGTGAACACTGCCTCCATCTAAGGCCATGCGATTCTTGTGATTTTCCTGAGAATTGCCAGTATGAGCATTCTTCATGTGCTAGTGAACTCGGCTGCCATCTAAGGCCCTGAATTGTCTTCATTTTCCTCATAATTTCCAATATGATATTTCCTTCATGTGCCAATGAAAACTACCTCCATCTAAGGCCCTGAGATTCTGGTGATTTTCCTCAGAATTACCAATACGAGCATTCTTCATATACCAGTGAACACTACCTCCATCTAAGGCTCTCAGATTCTCGTGATTTTCCTCAGAATTGCCAATATTAGCATTCTTCATATGCCAGTGAACACTACCTCCATTTAAGGCCCTGAGATTCTCGTGATTTTCCTCAGAATTGCCAATATGAACATTCTTCATATGCCCGTGAACGGAGCCTCTATCTAAGACTATGAGATTCTCGTGATCTTCCTCAGAATTGCCAATATGAGCAATATTCATATCCCCGTGAACAGAGCCTCTATCTAAGGCCCTGAGATTTCCGTGATTTTCCTCAGTGTTGCCAATATGAGACTTCTTCATATGCTAGTGAACACTACCTCCACCTAAGGCCCTGAGATTCTCGTGATTTTCCTCAGAATTGCCAATATGAGCTTTCTTCATATGCTAGTGAACACTACCTCCACCTAAGGCCCTGAGATTCTCGTGATTTTCCTCAGAATTGCGAGTATGGGCATTCTTCATGTGCCAGTGAACTCGGCTGCCATCTAAGGCCCTGAAATTGTCTTCATTTCCCTCAGAATTTCCAATTTGATATTTTCTTCATGTGCCAGTGAAAACTACCTCCATCTAAGTCAGTGAGATTCTCGTGATTTTCCTCAGAATTGCCAATATGAGCATTCTTTATGAGCCAGTGAACACTACCTCCATCTAAGGCCTTGCGATTCTCGTGATTTTACTCAGAATTGCCAATATGAGCAATATTCTTATCCCCGTGAACAGAGCCTCTATCTGCGGCCCTGAGATTTCCGTGATTTTCCTCAGTATTGCCAATATGAGACTTCTTCATATGCCAGTGAACACTACCTCCACCTAAGGACCTGAGATTCTCGTGATTGTCCTCAGAATTGGCAATATGAACTTCCATCATGTGCCAGTGAACAGGGCTGCCATCTAAGGCACTGAAATTCTCGTGATTTTCCTCAGAATTGCCAATATGAGCTTTCTTCATGTGCCAGTGAACACGGCTACCATCTAAGGCCCTGAAATTATCTTGATTTTTCTCAGAATTGCCAATATGATATTTTCTTCATGTGTCAATGAAAACTACCTCAATCTAAGGCCATGAGATTATCGTGGTTTTCCTCAGAACTGCAAATATGAGCATTCTTCATGTGCCAGTGAACACGTCTCCCAACTAAGGCCCTGAGATTCTCGTGATTTTACTCAGAATTGCCAATATAAGCATTCTTCATTTGCCAGTGAATACTACCTCTCTCTAGGGCCGTGAGATTATCGTGATTTTCCTCAGAATTTTCAATATGAGCATTCTTCTTATGTCAGTGAACAGAGCCCTAAGCTTGGCACTGAGATTCTCGTGATTTTACTGAGAATTGACAATTTCAGCATTCTTCATATGCCAGTGAACACTACCTTCATCTAAGGCCCCGAGATTCTCTTGATTTTCCTCAGAATTTCCCATATAAGAATTCTTCATATGCCCGTGAACAGAGTCTCTATCTAAGACAATGAGATTCTCGTGATTTTCCTCAGAATTGCGTATATGAGCATTCTTCGTGTTCCAGTGAACACTACCTCCATCTAAGGCCCTGAGATTCTCGTGATTTTCTTCAGAATTGCCAATATTAGCATTCTTCATATGCCAGTGAACACTACCTCCATCTAAGGCCCTGAGATTCTCGCGATTTTCCTCAGAATTGCCAATATGAACATTCTTCATATGCCAGTGAACACAACCTCCATCTAAGGTCCTGAGACTTCCGTGATTTTCCTCCGAATTGCCAATATGAGCATTCTTTGTATGTCATTGAACAAAGCCTCCAAATATGGCTCTGAGATTCTCGTGATTTTCCTCAGAATTACCAATATGAGCATTCTGCATATGCCAGTGAACACTACCTCCATCTAAGGCCCTGAGATTCTCGTGATTTTCCTCAGAATTGCCAGTATGATCATTCTTCATATGCTCGTGAACAGAGCCTCTATCTAAGACTCTGAGATTCTCGTAATCTTCCTCAGAATTGCCAATATGAGCAATATTCATATCCTCGTGAACAGAGCCTCTATCTAAGGCCCTGAGATTTACGTGATTTTCCTCCGTATTGCCAATATGAGACTTCTTCATATGCCAGTGAACACTACCTCCACCTAAGGCCCTGAGATTCTCATGATTTTCCTCAGAATTGCCAATATGAGCATTCTTCATATGCCAGTGAACCCTGCCTCCATCTAAGGCCATGAGATTCTTGTGATTTTCCTCAGAATTGCCAATATGAGCTTTCTTCATGTGCCAGTGAATACGTCTTCCATCTAAGGCCATGAGATTCTCGTGATTTTCCTCAGAATTGCGAGTATGGGCATTCTTCATGTGCCAGTGAAAACTACCTCCATCTAAGGCCCTGAGATTCTGGCGATTTTCCTCAGAATTACCAATATGAGCATTCTTCATATGTCAGTGAACACTGCTTCCGTCTAAGTCCCTTAGATTCTCGTGTTTTTCCTCAGAATTGCAAATATGAGCATTCTTCATGAGCCAGTGAACACTACCTCCATCTAAGGCCTTGAGTTTCTCGAGAATTTCCTCAGAATTGCCAATATGAGCAATATTCATATCCCCGTGAACAGAGCCTCTATCTACGGCCCTGAGATTTCCGTGATTTTCCTCAGTATTGCCAATATTAGACTTCTTCATATGCCAGTGAACACTCCCTCCACCTAAGGCCCTGAGATTCTCGTGATTTTCCTCAGAATTTCCAATATGAGCTTTCTTCATGTGCCAGTGAACACGGCTGCCATCTAAGGCCCTGAAATTATCTTGATTTTCCTCAGAATTGCCAATATGATATTTCCTTCATGTGCCAATGAAAACTATCTCCATCTAAGGCCATGAGATTCTCGTGGTTTTCCTCAGAATTTGAAATATGAGCATTCTTCATATGTCAGTGAACACTACCTCCATCTAAGACCCTGAGATTCTCGTGACTTTCCTTAGAATTTCCAACATGAGCTTTCTTCATGTGCCAGTCAACACATCTTCCAACTAAGGCCCTGAGATTCTCGTGATTTTACTCAGAATTGCCAATATGATCATTCTTCATATGTCAGTGAATACTACCTCTATCTAAGGCCCCGAGATTATCGTGATTTTCCTCAGAATTGCCAATATGAGCATTCTTCATATGTCAGTGAACAGAGTCCTAAGCATGGCACTGAGATTCTCGTGATTTTCCTCAGAATTGCCAATATGAGCATTCTTCATATGTCAGTGAACAGAGTCCTAAGCATGGCACTGAGATTCTCGTGATTTTCCTCAGAATTGCCAATATGAGCCTTCTACATATGCCAGTGAACACTACCTCCATCTAAGGCCTTGAGACTCTCGTGATTTTCCTCAGAATTGACAATATAAGCATTCTTCATATGCTCGTGAACAGAGACTCTATCTAAGACTATGAGATTCTCGTGATCTTCCTCAGAATTGCCAATATGAGCAATATTCATATCCCCGTGAACAGAACCTCTATCTAAGGCCCTGAGATTTCAGTGATTTTCCTCAGTATTGCCAATATGAGACTTCTTCATATGCCAGTGAACGCTACCTCCACCTATGGAACTGAGATTCTCGTGATTTTCCTCAGAATTGCCAATATGAGCAATATTCATATCCCCGTGAACAGAACCTCTATCTAAGGCCCTGAGATTTCAGTGATTTTCCTCAGTATTGCCAATATGAGACTTCTTCATATGCCAGTGAACGCTACCTCCACCTATGGAACTGAGATTCTCGTGATTTTTCTCAGAGAGGATTACCAATATAAGCTTTCTACATTTTTCAGTGAACACAAACTTCTTCTAAGACCCTGATATCCGCATGATTTTCCTCAGAGAGGATTACCAATATAAGCTTTCTTCATGTGTCAGTGAACACAATCTCCCTCTAAAGCCCCAATATTCTCATGATTTTCCTTAGAGAGAATTACCAATATAAGCTTTCTTCGTGTGTCAGTGAACACAACCTCCCTCTAAGGCCCCGAGATTCTCGTGATTTTCCTCAGAATTTCCAATATAAGAATTCTTCATGTGCCCGTGAACAGAGCCTCTATCTAAGACCATGAGATTCTCGTGATTTTCCTCAGAGAAGATTACCAATGTAGGGTTTTTCATGTGTCAGTGAACACAACCTCCATCTATGGCCCTGATATTCTCATGTTTTTCCTCAGAGAGGATTATCAGTATAAGCTTTCTTCATGTGTCATTGAACACAACCTCCCTCTAAGGCCCTGATATTCTCGTGATTTTCTTCAGAAGGATTTTCCAATATAAGTTTTCTTCATGTGTCAATGAACACAACCTCCCTCTAAGGCCCCGAGATTCTCGTGACTTTCCTCAGAAATAATTCCCAATATAAGCTTCGTTCGTGTGTCAGTGAACATAACCTCCCTCTACAACCCCGAGATTCTCGTCATTTTCCTCAGAAATAGATGCCAGAATGAAATTTCGTCTAATGTGAGATAAAGATATGTTCATTATAGTTGTACATTGAGGTTACAACTTTGCATCAAATCGCGTTTATGTTTAGTGATACGTAAGTCTAGTTATGAAGTAACTAGAAGAAGAATTAAATTAGCGAATAATGCATATTTCCCATTACTATCAGTTTTTAGATCAAAGGATATACACCGAGCGATTAAAACAAAAATATACAAAACAATGATAAGACCCGTGCTTTATTATGGATGTGAGGGTTGGACGCTAAACAAGAAAGAGGAATCAGTCATCAATTCATTCGAGAGGAAAATCCTGAGACGGATTTATGGACCAATAAAATAGAATGGGATATGGAGAATTATATATTATAAAGAGTTATACAAATTATATAAGGAGCCAGAGATCTCAGTGACGATAAAGCTTAAGAGATTGCAATGGGCTGGCCATGTACAGAGAATGGAGAAGGAACGTATCCCAAAGAAAATACTATATAAGTAGGAGACGTGCAGGGAAACCAAGAACTAGATGGATTGATGAGGTGGAAGAAGATGCGAAGAAGTTAATGGGTGTAGAGAACTGGAAGAAAGCAGTGCAGGATAGAGAGGAATGGAGGGGCTTGATAAGGGAGGCCAAGGCCCGACATCGGGCTGTTGCGCCATAGAAGAAGTCTAGTTCTTTACTATATTAATAGGAAATAGGAATGGTGTACTTTCATATTAAAATATTTTACTCTACTGTGTTAGGTTACAAGTTACATTACTGTTAAGATTAGTTTGGTACTGAACAGGCGCAGTGATTCACCTAACAACATTCCGACATGACCCCAAAAGTACCAACAGAAAATCAAGCTCCATCTTCAGTTCCAAATACTAGGCTTACCAATATTAAGGCATACTTAACAGAAATCGATATAAACACATTTACTTGCTTTACCATGTATCTAACGAGAGGAAGTGGTGGAGAAAAATTCAGAATTATCAGGTAAACTGTGTTTGTGGTATTCAGGTTGGTAGTGTGTGGTTCGCGAGTACTATTTCGTGTGATACAGTGTTCGCCGTGTGTTTATGTGAGTGAATACAGATGTGTGTGTGTTGTGATTACAACGGCTCTCTGAGTGTCTGTGATAGTGTTGTGATACTTCCAATGGAGACGGCGTCCACCAGGTGCAGACTTCGATCCAGGAACCACGCAAGGCAGGAGGAGCAACGCTCAAACCGTAAAGTTGAAACCAAAACAGTGCCGTTTCGGAACCTTTAGCGATTGAGGGCCCATCCGCAGGAGGATGGGGATGGGTACTCGCAGTGAATAAAGGTCCCATAGCACGCACGGTATTATCGTGGTCCAGTCCGGCCCCAGGCTGGTCACGATAACATAGTACCGTGATAACGGTTCTCTGGATTTGCTGCGGTAGCCGCCATGACTCAGGGCTTAGGTTAAGGTCGAGTTGGACACCCTGTGGAAATTATATTTTTTTTATTTTAGTTTGTAAGTTGGTTGTCCTCCCGCCCTCCCCGTTAGGTGCCCATGATAGGATTTCTGGTTAGGCTGCGTGAAGTTAGGCTTCGTGTCGGTTTAGGAGGGTTTAGTTTTAAGTATTTCTGTGTGTTTTT
>NW_019732856.1:36845-65416 GCF_002891405.2 Cryptotermes secundus | reverse complement strand
CATGAAGAATTGCACAAGGTAAGTCAAAATTGCTGCAGCTTCAGCAACGGAGAAGACAACGTTTGTCATCACAATGAAACACATCAGGTGAGACGATAGTAGGAGGGTTTTACATTGTTACTTCTCGAGAAACACGTGAATTTGTGACGAGTATATTTCACGTGTCAGTAAAAATCGCCGATTTTTGTCGGAGTTTGGGTTTTGTGACAAAAACTTAACTGCCATAAAAAGTAACTTCTGTTTAGAAAAAGAATATGTTGTATTCTGTTTAAATTGAATACACTAACGTTGGTCAGTTCTGTAAATAGCCGCTAGGCTGTGCGACACAGGATAAGATTTCATTTTAAATGACGAATTTTTCTATGCGCCGGAACGTCTCCCATTAGACCGTGTTCTTGTGTTGTCGTTTTGTGTTAAAAGGGGCATTTTTCGAAAACTATAAATGTGATTTGATATTTCGAGAGAAGTCGTCGATATGTTGCTTTTTCTTTTTTTACGGCGAGTGCTCAAGACTTGAATGAAAACGGAAAGTTTTACTTCTTTATGTCGTTTGTTTTTATTTCTGCACCAAACGGCCTACATTTATCTTTCTGTTAATTGTGTTGTCCATTTTAACGGGGACAATTGCAGCGAACAAATGGTACACTCAACTGTACGCTTCCACGATCGAAGATATTAAAACTTACAGCGTGTTGTCTGAAGAATTTTGTATTTAAAAGAAGATGTGTTACAGAAGAAATTGCAAGAGTACCAACAGCAGGGGTAAGCTTGTGTGTTCATTCTGTTAATATAATATCTGTTTGCTGGTGTTCACACTGAAGTTATTTTTGTTTGTTTCTTTTGTTTCAGGTCCCCGCTCATATCCTGTGCCTCACCGTGGCGAGCGGGTGAAACAAAGAACGATGCATCTCCGAAACTAAAAACATTGTTACAGTTATTCGCAATCTTCCTTGACAACTCTTACGAGCCTTTTAGTTTCTTCGTGTTTGTCTGCCGGTCTTTATTCTTTTATTTATTTTTAACAAATTTTATAATTAAAATCGGTATTAGGTACTCAACTACCGGTTTATATTCAGCTCAGATCAATTCAGTATGAACATAAACACATTTCACGTTTACATAGAGCGAGTCTGTGATTAATGCACCTGGATTTGATCTGTTTGGGCACTAATGGCCGACATTTTGAACATCTCTAATAAGAACGGCCTGATGGCATTTCTCTATCATAATTTCCGCTTGTTATCGTTGTTTCCTGATATTCATATGGGCGAAACAGTCGTTTTGGGCGGTAGCTTACCGTAGACGTTTCAGCCGGATTGAATCCTCTTATGGTTCCTTTGCATTTTGTAAAATTTTTACAGAGTAGGGTCGTCAACTGACTGGATAAATATTTTTATCAGTCCGACCTTAAAAATGTTATTTTACTTATGCGTGACGTCAGTCTGCTCTGAACATACCCCAGCCCACCAAAATATTTTCCAAGGTGGGGGGGCAGGCAAGAAATTTGCTGACAAGCATGTTTAAACCGTTTAAGAATGCTTTTGCTAACTTAAAGATGCTGGTGCATTGGCAGTTTCCTTTCTTTTCTCAGTCTTGATTTTTTAAAAGGTCACGGGGGGGGGGCTGCAAATGCTTAGATTTTCTTCCCTGCTGCTCTGTTCATGGCTGTAAATTTAACAAATTATCATATTCAGGGCAATAACAAGACTTGGGACAAGAATTTTGATGGTACTCAGTTAAATACTGTTTATCGTTTTAATGCTAGTAACTTTCTCGAAATGACCGCGTGTTTTGCTAATGTTATATAATATATTGCGTGTATAGTTTATTCGTCCTTGTGACCTTTGTGCAGTAAATCAGTTTATCATTTGAATACTTGATGTACACATTTCAAAATATATTCAAGTCTTTCCATAATGAGGGGCTTAAAATTAACTTAAGTGGACGGAACCGTACACAGTCACACTCATATAACATAAGAACATGGAACAAATCTCATCAGAATCTGTCAAAGAACCGCAGTTACACGTAAGTGCTAATTTATACAGTAACTAACACCACCCTTAAAAATGAAGAAACGACACTGGAATAAAACAAAATTCTAATAAAATTTTCTATCGGTCTGTGAAAACCAGTTTGTTTAACACAGGTAAATCAGCTGGTACCTGCAGACAGACAGATGAATGCGATGAAACTAATAGGTAGGTCTGAAGGCACCAAAGGTGTGTGATCATCATTCAGTGCTTATTACATTACATTCTGTAGTAAATGTAAAGGATGTCAAATGTTAATTTTCATAGGTGTATGGGTGGAAAATGTTACAGAGAGCGTCAAAAATGTGCTGAAACAAAGAATACTGTAACAGTGTATACCACTGATGTGAAATCATATGCTTCGTTTGAAGTCAGTTTTCTCAGACCACATAGCTAATAATTTGAAATTAAGGGGAATGCATCGTTCGTTGGCCAAACAGGATAAATGTTAACTTTGATTATTTCTTGGTATGAGTAAATATATTACTAATGCTTCTCCATCGCTATTGAGTATTCAGTTGTTCAAGAAGTTCTCTCTTTGTAGAACCTGAAGGATTCTCATTCATCGCCAAATCCCTCTATTATATTCTACAAGTCCAGCAATATTAAATTAATTCTTGCATTAAATATGTCACATGTGCTGTGATAGTGACTCAGTGTCCTTCCATTTTCATGACAGGCCCCCTCACTGTGGTGAAGCCAGATCGTTAAGTTAAATACAGAATTGGGTATAAAAAGTTAAAGTTGTCTCTGTGCTGAAGTAATTAAACACTATGCAATGAAGATGTATGGGAGAGTGGATGTATAGATCTGCGTTTTCTTGACCTTGGCACTAGTTGGAGGTGAGTGGTCAGCTTCACGCCTCAGCTGGTTCACCCCCGGCGAAAGCGTCCCTGTTACCCATTGCAAAGGAGGCTGGGTCGACCACAGAGCCGGTGCGCACAACACAGAGAAGTTAAAATTCTTTTCCCCACTGGGACTCAGACTCCGATTCCCTTGATCTATCCTTGCTCTGTACACAGGACTAGGTTCCATTTTCAAATTATAACCCTACAATATCACCTGGGTGTTTTAACAGCCCCTTTGTATGTGAAAAGCTTTTGACTCTCAGTGCCTCAGTATGAAGGTATGAATTTGATAAAATTCTGGGAATTAAGTGGCTGAGTTACTGCTGGCTTGTAAAGAATGAGCACAGAGTTAGTAACTTGATCATTTCCATAGCTAAATATTCAAACCACACTGTATCATCATCGTCATCATCATCATTGCTGTCACTGTTGCTTGTTGTTGTTGTTGTTATAATAATTATAATTAGATAACCAGGATGCCTCAGTCTGTATAGTGACAGGCTGCTGTCTGGATGGTCATTGCTTAATTGACAGCAGGGGTAACATATTTCTCTACTCCAGTGTCCAGACTTACCCAGGGGTCCACCTAACCTCCTATCTGGTGGGTACCAGGGGCTCTGACCCAGGAGTAAAGCAGCTGTGGCATGGAGATGACTACTCACTTCCATCAAGTGTCAAAGTCAAGAATGGTGGAACTATACCTCCACTCCCTCACATGTTTTCATGGCACAGTGCTTATTCAGTTAAGCACAGAGACAACTTTACTTTTACCTTACATATAATTCTGCTGGTTTGAAGACACTCCAAACATTTAATTCTCTTAAAAGATACCCCATGTCTCTTCTGCTGGCATTGATTCCACTAAGGGTGGGTTTATGGATGATAAGCCACCAACTATATTTGCCTACCCACAGTTTTTAACCTTACACCTCTGTCCATACTGTTCGTCTGTAATATTATCAGCCACTTGGGTAAGCCACCTCGGTCTGGTCTCCTGAGACTCTAGTGTAGTTTCCATTAGGTGGCAAGATGATGCATGAGAAACCATCAAATATACCTGCCCTCCCACAGTTTTTCATCTTGACTCCACAAGTTTCTCCTACTTGTTATATCATCCATCACTCATGTGGGTAAGCCATCTTGATTTGAGCTGTCCTTTGGAACTTTTGCCTTTTAACATATAATTCAAAATCCCTACCATGCCACCTGATTACATTCACTGCTTCAGCACGTCCCAATCCATGGAATGTCATTTTTTTTTTATTTTTTTCATTTATACACAGCACAGCGGCCAAGAAATCATAACGGACTATATTAAGAATCTCCCTACTCAAGTTACATAGGAGGCACAACATCGGCCACCTTGAAGAGAGACGACAGGGGTTATTGACACGAACTCTATGGTTTATGAATTTTAATTTTTAACAAAGTTTTAAGACTTTAAAACAACTTTAAATATTTCTATAACCAGAAAGGCTGCTGTGACTGATAGATGGAACATCATGTACTTGGTTGGACATTACATGTGTATTTGATATGACAACTGTTGTGATAGTGGTTCCTAAAAAGTGTTTGGTGCCTCTGAAGATGATCCAAATGGATCAAAATATGTAAGGCTAGTGAATCATCAAGTGAGAAAACTGAAATAGTCACATTGGACGGACTTGTCTTTTATAATTGCATGGAATGCCAGTTTTTATCCTTGTGTTTCTGCAGAGCTTTCTCTGCCACTTCTTTGTTTACACCTTGAACATAAGCCTCTCCCTTGCTCCTTCCTGTGTTTCCAGACAATAGGGAAATTCTATTGGGTACTATCTCCAGCCCTACCCAAGAAATTCAATTTTGCTGGAGTGACTGTTGCATTTGTAAGTCATTTGGCACAGATGAGGCACAATGGAATAAAACAAATTGAATCACCAGTCCATGTAAAGCTCATTAATAAGTAACTTTCATTATAAAGACAAACCTTTTATGTGTATGTTGTTACAATAGTGCAGTGAAATTTGTCAGAGGCTTGTGATATTTTGTCACTACCCCCAACAGAATTGTCTGTGTGCCTAGGACTAAAGTCCCCCTACTTTGTTACATCCCTCCTCTTCAAAAATCGTCACATAGGACTGTCAGATATTTGTGTAAGACACAAGGGTTAATAAAATATAAAATAGAATATCGTAATAGATAACTAACACAAAAAAAAAGGAGAACTTCACAACGCTTCCAACCTAAAAATTCGACCTTATACAACGTTTACAAGAAGCATATGCAGTATTCCTCCATGACAGTGTTGCTAAGAACCAAATTCCCATCCCCCATTCTTGCCTGTCTTCATTCGCTGCACCCTCCTATACAAGTAACCACTAAAGAATGAAAATGACTACAATGAACTATTTATTTCAATGTTGGCACACTTATTTCCAATTAATTTAAATACTAATTTCTATTATGTTATAAAGATCATTGAAATGGTCAAATAACTTGTTTAAATACTGAATACCCATAGAAAATTTTAATGAGAAAAAAAGGATATAAGCAAATATTTTTTATGTAAGTTGTTAACTCCAAATGTAGGAAATGGATAGCTTTAGTGATTGTTATGAATATAAACACACATGAATGTGAAAACTATATATATATATATATATTGTGACATGTCTTCAGTAACTAAAACACGTTACAATATATATATTCCCCCCCATGATTTCTTGCTCAACCCTGGGGTCCCAGGGAGACCCCAGTTGAGAAAGCTGCTTTAACAGAAAACTATTGTTAGAATCAAGGCAGGTAGGTGCAAAGAACAAATAACTATTTAAAAGGCTCAATGTACTCTTTCTAGCTAGGTAGTGTTTATTGGCTGTAAGAAAATTTCCAATCAAATACTTGGAAGTGTCTCAGAAATATTCAGAATTCCATACAGTCAGTACAAAACATAAGCTTGATCTTGACTACAGTCTACAAGAACAGAGTATATACAACATGTTGGAACAAAACTTTATACCCATCTTGCACAAGAAAGTAAATGTTGTTACCCAACAATAAGCAATTCAAAATATCACAATTGTTCTGATTCAGAATTTCTAACTTGCAGATAAATTAATTCCTATTACAAGCAAGTGCGACTTCACCAGTCATTCATTGGTCAGAGCACCACATAGATAACATGCTTCAGCCACATGGGATTAAACTAGTGCAGCAAAATTCTAAAATACAGTTTCTAATAAGTTTTTGACTCTATGTAAACATGTGCCTGATTGCAACAAATTTCTGTACCTATATTTGCATATGTGGACTGTATCCAGGTGTGTAGCTTGTAGCCTGTACTGCTAAGATGTGTTAGGCTAATTGTAGTTATGTGTCTGATTGCAGTGCATAAACTTATATGTACTTGCTGTCTCTGAACATACAGCAAAATTGCTATAGAGTTACTCAGATTGTGGCTGTGTGATTGAGTCTGTTACGTTTTCCAAATGTGTTGTGTTGTACTCTGGCATAACCCTATAAACCTTTTGTCCAGAACTGGTGGGATACAGATGTGTCTACCTACCTGTCTCACTGGCAACGATGATTTTCAGAAACTTTGGCTCAACTCATTGTGTTCTGTCTTGTCTTCTCAGTTCATTGTAAACCTGACTGGCTGTGTCAGCAGGTCTGATGTTTTTGAGGATACTAAAAAATTCTCTCACTGCAGTCTGTGTTCACTAGCTTCAGCTTCAGCATTAATCTCAGAGAGACAGCAAAATGTTACAGGGATACAGAAAAAGCATTAGAATTTAAGAACAGAGGTTTCATGTTGTGGTAAAATAACAAGTATGGGGATATTTTATTAGTTATGTGGGGATAATCTGAAAAATATAAGATGTGAAACCAGCAGGCATTTTAGGAATAAAAAGAGGGAATAACTGAAAGAAAGAATTGATGAGCTTGCAAAGAATAGTAACTAACTAACTAACTCACTCACTCACTCATGGAGCTGAGCCACAAATTATTCAGATACTCAAGAGCATCCCAGCATTTTATGGAGTCCAAATGTTCATTACCGCGTTCACAAGAGCAGTCCACTGGTCTCTTTCCTGAGCCAGATCAACCCAACCAATAACATCGCACCCTATCTCTCCAAGATCCGTTTTAATATTGTCCACACACCTATGCCTTGGTCTTCCCAGTGGTCCCTTTCCATCTGGTTTTCCCACCAATATTCAATATACACTCCTCTTCTCCCTCATTCATGCTACATACCTTGCGCATCTCATCCTCCTTGACTTAATCATTCTAATTATACTTGGAGAAGAGTTCAAGTTATGAAGCTCCTCATTATGCAGTTTTCTCCAATCTCCTGTCACTTCATCTCTCTGTATAGAAGAAAAAATGAATTGAAGATGAGTTATCAACCTAGAAGTAACTTAGTGAAGGATGTGAATGGTGTTCTACTTGCATATTCCCACAACATTCTGAATAGATGGAAGAAGTAGTTCTCTCAGATATTGAATGTACATAGTGTCAGTGATGTTCAGCAGGTAGAAATACATACAGCTGAGCCGTTAGTATATGATGCTAGTCTGGTACAATAGACCAGAAGTGGCCACAGTACAAGGGATTTAGTCCCACCCCACTAACAATAAAAAAAATATGATCCTAGTCCTATTGCAATTGAAATTGCTGTTGCAAATTTGAAAAGGTACAAATTGCCAGGTAGTGATCAAATACTGGCAGAACTCTTTCAACCAGGAGGTGAACCATTACGATCTGAGATCCATAAACACATTAATTCTGTTTGCAATAAGGAAGAACTGGCTGATAAGTGAAAGGAGGCTATTATTTTACTAATATACAAGAAGGATGATAAAACTGGCTGCAATAATTATCATGGGATATCGTTGCTATAAAGTTCATACAAAATTTTATCCAATATTCTTCTCTCAAGGTGAAGTCCATACATAGACGAAATTAGTATGATCATCAATCTGGGTTTCGACGCAACAGATCAGGTACTGATTAGAGTTTCTGCATTCGTCAGACTCTGGAGAAAGAAATGGGAGTATAATGAGACAATGCATCACCCATTCATTGACTTTGAGAAAACCTATGATTCAGTTAGGAGCAAAGACTTGTACAATATTCTCATTGAGTTCAGGGTACCCATAAAACTAATTAGGCTTATTAAACAGCGTGACTGGTTTCAAATTGGCATCATACATCCGTTACAGCAGCAGGATAGCACTCCAGGAATTTATTCCCACTAATTTCAGGATATTCCTCAAAATACCATGTTGTCTATCATATTTTCACACACACAAAAATAAGATTTTAAATTTTCATGGCAGTGATTCAGTTTGTAAAATTCTTGGGTGTAACCCCATGCAGACTTTTAGGTTGAGACCATAGGCTGGATCAGTTACATGTTCCTCCGAAATGTTGGTATCCACCTAATGATCCGTAACATTCACCTACGAGACCACATGGTGTACAACATAAGCAACATCTGAATTATTCAAGAAGATTTTAAAGATAAGTACCACAAAAAAGTTCGGGATTACTCATTTGACCACAGCTACACTAATTTGGAGGCACAATCCTTCAACCGCAATCCGGTGATGCTGCTGGCAAGAGATCCATGTAAGATGAATTTTAAAAATGTAATAGCGATTATAATTTTATAAAAATATATGTACTATGTAAGATCTGAGGCTCTTCACACCAGTGGTTATATAGAGGCCTGTCTTCTGGCATATAATGCTGTATAGCCTTCTAGAAGGCAATCGACATTTTGGAGGAACATGTCACCATCTTCAGGGCCGAAGAATAAGCCAAGCAAAAATCAGCGTGAAGGAGGTAGCAAGCAACACCGCATTATATCCCAGAAGACAGGGCTTTGCATGTATGTACTCGTGCTAATCTAATGTATATGGCGAAACAAAAGCATTCGTTTATGCATTGTCAAGGTATGAACTAGAATCTGTATTATGAGACTGTACTTATATTTCTTGCGTCTTCTCAGTGAATATCATTGGGCACAGGCGTTCTATATTTATACGACTCTTTGTTTCATACAAAGGTATTTCATACGCATAAAGCGCGCGCGCATAATATATCAAAGCTCATATTAATGCTAAGAGATCGCAGCACTAATGGTTATTGTCGCGCTATCTTGTCCATTGTGAACGAACTAAGAGCAATTGGAAAAAGAAGCAGTCGTCGAACGTCGTCGAAGTAGGACTGGTCGGCTGATAATGAGTGCTGCGGTTTCAGATTTATTAATTCTAATATGATTATTAATTTTTTAATAGTTGTGAATTACGTGACGAGACGTAAGCATGTTTTCATCACAGTGGTTATGTAGTGTCTAGTTAGCATAGTGATCTCGAAGGAACTGCCGCCTGCTCTTAGTGAGTGACAAATTCAGAATTCCCAATCGTTGGAGAAAGCGCTTTGGTGTATTACCATTTAAATTTATCTACAGAAAATGATGCTGATCTAATCGACCACGAATGGAAGTCATAATTCGGTTCCCATTAAAGTCATACGTGATCCAGTTTCTGGTCATGAAGGACAGAAGGTGTAACCTTGCTAATATGAGTAAATATAGTAACCGGTCATGCAAGATTTTTCTAACATGGAAAAGTTTCTGTTAATCACAGCTCGTGGCACCATTTGGCTAGTGTCAGTGTTTTCAAAACAGTACATATTCCTTTACTGTGGAAAATTCGTAGACCTACAGCATCCATTTACAATTATAACCAACGTAATGTATTCACGTTTATCAATATGAACCCCAGGACTCCAGTCGCATACATTTACAATTATAACCAACGTAATGTATTCACGTTTATCAATATGAACCCCAGGACTCCAGTCGCATACATTTACAATTATAACCAACGTAATGTATTCACGTTTATCAATATGAACCCCAGGACTCCAGTCGCATACATTTACAATTATAACCAACGTAATGTATTCACGTTTATCAATATGAACCTCAGGACTCCAGTCGCATACTATTTTTTTATTTTTCTAAATAGAAACGAATTTGGTGGAATGTGAAACCACATCACAGATGATGCTTCAACCTCAGCTGTGGTGTTTGGATCTTTAGTCTAAGAGCAGACCATAAGTAATATATATCTGGGACTTCCGGTGTCTTCTGAGGTACCGAGACTTGGCTTCTTTAGCAGATTAAGTATCCTGCCTTACATAACCCTGCACATGTGACTAAATTCAGATTTTGCTTTGGATACGAATGGTAGCCAAACATTCTACCTATTTAACCCCAGCCAATTCATCCATCTGTGAATTGCAAAATTAACTAAGATTATAATAAAGGAACTGTTGCTGTACTATTAATTTATAAACCAGGTCAGCAGGTCTGACCCTTAAATCTGCATCTTTTGTCACTGTGTACAATTTTCTGTTTTATTTTTTGCTTCTTGAGATCCAAGACATTTCCACTGCATATTATTGCCTCTAGTAGAAACATATGTTTCCTTTTTCAGAACAGTACAGCAAATTACTGGTTGTAAGTTTGACAAATTCTGCTCTTAGACATGTATTATAAAATATGTAGTGGATTAGTCTTACCTAGTTTAAACATTGTGTTCAGAATTAATCGTTCCTTCATTTATGGGATTCTTGTGTTCTCTTCTCTCTTGTTTGTACTCATGCTATGAAATTACATCCCCCACTGCCTTCCCTCATAGTGTAACCTATTTAACATTTATGTGCCTGTTTTGCATAGGATGTTGGGGTATACTGAGTTATTTTCTAGTTGTTTTATTTATAATGTGATGAGCCTGCCTGTAACCAGCAATAGCTCTGAAAGGAACCTCATTTCTACTTCATTGCTGAATTTGGGTTGGTTTAAACCCAGAATTATGATCTGTATGATACTCTGAGTATAAAAATCCAAATCAACAATCCGCAGTATAGAATTTTGATAAAAGATGATTCAGAATCACTAGATGTAGTTTGAATGTGATCATAGACTGCTGGTGTTCTGAAGGCTATAAAAGTAGGTGTTAGAGCTGTTTATTGTTTTTATCAACTTTTTATTAAAGCTGTCATCTCTGCAAAGTTGTCCAGTTGTTGTTGCAATATATTTATGTTTATATAAGCTACTAATGCCCCCAGCTGCAGGTTGCTGAGTGGGTTGTTATGCCCTGATGAAGTGGTCTGAAGACTTGAAGTTTTCATGTTTGTCCGATTCATTACAATTATTGTTTCAGATGAATGTGTCACTGCTGGCTTGGGTAGGGCTCATACTTGTACTCTGTCTCACAACCTTTGGACTGTGGTGGTGTGTCACCATGTCTGTATCAGTTCCTGTGTTTTTGGTTGGGTAAGTGTCTGTCTGGCCTGAAACTTTATGATTTTTAGAAACAATCCTACGTATGATCTATTGTGCACTGCTCAGGGGTTTTGAGAGTACAGGAATATCTTTGTGGTTGTTTTCATCGTAACAAAACAGCACTTATTTTTGTTGATTCTGTTCTTGGGTTATGTCATGTGGTTATGTCTCATGTTGCTGACATTTCAGAGGTACATGCTTCCTCCGTCTTCAGTGTTGATGTGTGTAGACTGGAGGCAGCATTTCCCATGGCCACATGATGTAACAACCCAAGAACATAATCAAAATTAATAATTAACCACCATGAAAGCCTGAAATAAGTAAAACTGTACTTGTTATAAGTGTTTCAGTTCTCATTCTTCTCCTCAGGCAAACTATGCCATAAATATATAAGTGTATTTAAGCTGTCCCTTTTGCTTAACTAATTAAGCACTACACCATGAAGGCGTATGTAGGAGTGGATGTATAGATCCACATTTTCTTGACTTCGGCACTAGTTGGAGGTGAGTGGTCAGCCCCATGCCCTGGCCGCTTTACCCCAGGGGAAAGAACCCCTATTACCCTTTGAATCGGAGGATGGGTGGACCCCAGAGCTGGTCTGAATGATGTGGAGAAGGGAAAATTTTTGACCCTACCAGGACTCGAACTCCAACCTCTCAGTCTTCCAGACTGTAGCCAGTCATTATACTGACTACACTATCTTGGCTCCCCTATTATTGGGGTTCATTAATAACATCAAAGCATGAAAGTGTAATGTACCCATTAATTTTTCTCAAGTATATTGTGCTTATTTCAGGGAATGTGTTTAGTACATTACATTTTTTGCATGTGAGCACTGTTGATGGTAGTCTTATAACTACAGTTTTGTTTCCAGAGGTCTTACATTCTTATATCTGAAGCATTCAGACTCCTCACAGAAATACTACACAGCTGTATACCGTTCTAGGCAAGAGTCTTACAAACCTGGACTAAGTAAGGTGAGATTTACTTCATTTTTGTGACCTCCCCAAAAAAGACCATAACAGGTTCAACATGAGATTGGAACTTGTCTGTTATACAAATAATTTCAAATTAGAATTCTTAATTAATGTTTTAGGTGAATCTTGTTCTTGTCTAAATTATAGAAATTTTTTGTTGTGGTTTTGATTTTGTTTAGAACTGAATAAATGGCTGTCCTGCTACATTGACATTCTGTATTTTTGACACTTTCTTGTTTTGGTGGGTTAGTAACAGTAATGTATGACTAACAGGTGGTGCAGCTTGTGGAAGCACCCCAGCCATCATGTAAAGCTGATCGCCGCCTCACTGGCTCACAAGTGATTGATGAGTCACTTCAAGAGATAATTGGTTATGTGCTTCGTGATTATGTTTCACCCTGGTATGATCGACTTAGTGCCAACGAGGAGTTTCCTCATGAGATCAGGCAGACTGCCCAGAAGGTTATCATCACTTTTGCTGGAAGGTAAAGTACACAGCCAATGTAAAGAACTAAATATACAATCATAAGTAATCAGGTGTCTGTGGATAATTTCACTCTTAAATGGTCAGGTGACTGTGACCCCACCTGTTTGTATGTGATATTCTTGGATTTTGCAGTGTTATGTATGATTACAATAAATAGTCAAACCTTCCTATCATCTTCCTTCATATTTTGCTGCTACTTCATGCTAGCCTTACCATGCTTTTGTCATAGAAGAACCATCTGGCTTTGTATAAAAATTAGTCATTGTGCTGGTTATAAGATACTGCTTGGTATAGTCTCAGCATATTTTTAATCTAAGCTGAAGGAAAGCAAAAATTCTACATGCCATTGGAGGTCATTGTCACGCTCTTCTTTTCAAGCCATATCATTCTACATGGGGAAATAAAAAAATGTTAATTATCACCCAGAAGAAACAGAGACACAGGTGCAAGAAATTGTGAGTTAGTCCTTCTCTACATGTGCCCCTGCAAGGCCACACATTTTCCCTAATGATGCATTAGCTGCTGGATACCTTGATCGTAGAAGGTCTCATTTTCACTGTTTAGGAAGTCCTCCACTGCAGAAATGACATCATTGTCTTGGGATGGCTTACCAGGAAGTGGCTTCTTTAGCCGTGGAAAGAGGAAGAAGTCCATCGGTGCCAGGTCTAGTGAATATGGTGGATGGGGGAAAATTTCATATCCCAAACTGGCAGCAAGTGTCATCGTAGCATGAGCAGCATGAGTCGGTGCATTGTCATGAAGAAGTCGCACACCTTTTCCCAGCATTCCGTGTCGCTTTTTCTTGATTTCCTCCTGTAATTTTCTCAGAAGGTTCCGGTAGTACTCACCACTGATGGTGACGCTCATTTTGCATGTAGTCAGTCATGATGACACTCCGCCGATCCCAGAACACGCTCAACATTACCTTTCCTGACAGTGGCTGGGATTTGGCCTTCTTTAGTGGTGGTGAGTCTGTATGTTTCCACTGCTTGCTCATTTAATTTGTTTCAGGGTCATAATGATAGACCCAGCAATAATCCATCATGATCAGGCGGTTAGAAATTCCAAGCTTCCGCCTGTACCGCAATTCCCGGTTACTCACTGAGAGATGGTCTTCCAGTTTGGTTCATCATCGACGTTTGCCTGTCCACAGTGAAAGCACCTCTTCCACCTGACCTCCGTGTCATATGATGGTACACCTTGTTGATACACAGTGGTCATTTGGTCGTGGATCTCCTTGGCAGACATCCCTTATAAATGTAGGAACTATCACAGCACGAGCCTTCATGTTCTCAATTGACATCACCATTTTGCTTCTGCCCCTTCTCTGTCCACTTGGCACGGGAAAATTTGACTGTTCTGCAAGCTCAGGAAATGGGTTATCTCCTATATAGAACGATATTTTGGAATTGTGATTTTCTCATGGTGATAATTAAAACATTATGACTTCCCATCATACATTTCTTGAATGTTTACCAAACAGTTCTCCTTTTTTTTCAGCTCATTTGTTTTCCACTAAGGGAAGGATATTTTTTTGTTTTGAAATATAAGGTGCTAAAACAGTATGTTTGATATTAGGAAAAATATTAACTCTAGAGAAACATAAAAATGACCCATTTTGACTGTGTAATTGTAACCCACTGGAGGTTCCATAGGTTTTGTCAGTATTGCTGGAGTTTTATTTTTGTCATAATTCATTAACTGGATGGACAGTGTGATGTCTTGTCATGTATAGATTGGGAAGGCTATATATATTCTGTATTGCGGTCACAGAGGTCTCAAGATTTTATGCCAAACTTGACAGAGTTAGAAGGATATGTTATGTATAAGACATCTGGTATTTTCACATAGTGAAATATTCATCTCTGGAAATATCTGGGTTTGAAAAACACACATTCCAGAATTTTTGCTCAAGGGTTGAAGAATGGAATAAGTTTTAAACATTTAGCAGGACCTTGATTTTCATGTGTGAAATTATCAGCACAAAGAAAGAAAATCTTGTTAATAAGCTCCAGTATTACCATGGATATTTAACTAACTCATGGAGATGAGCCGTTCTTGAGGAGCTGCCAGTTGGGCAGGAACTGAAGAACTTCCCAGCATTTTATGGAACCTGAAGGTTTATTACCATGTTCACAAGAGCCCTCCACTAGTCCCTGTCCTTAGCCAGATCACTGCAGTCCATACCACCTCATCTTGTCTCTGTAAGATCCATTTTAACATTATCCACCCACCTATATCATGGTCTTATTAGTGGTCTTTTTCCTTCTGGCTTTCCCGTCAATATATTCTGTGCATTCCTCTTCGCCTCCATTCTTGCCTCATGCCTGCCAATTTCATTTCCTTGACTCAGCTCCATGAAATTAATTAGTTAGTTATGAGAAAGGATATTGTATAATTTTGAATGAAATTGTTAACAGTGATATTCCATGATAATTACTACAGTTTTATTGGCCTTCTTGTAAATTGGTTTCCTATCCTTCACTAAGTTACTTCTAGGTTGGTAAACCTTCTATACATGTCTCTGATGTTGTTACTGTTTATTGCAAGCTCATTAATTTTGTCTTTCAGATATTCCCTCCTTTTACTCCTGAAATGCCTTCTGGCTTCACGTCTTATATTGTTCAATTTATCCCCATTTATTTCACTTGGATCCTGTAACCGCTGCAGTTTGGCTTGTTTCCTTTTATCTGGCAATTTTGAGCGTCTTTTATCGAACCATGGCTTATGCTTCAATTTGTAGTAACCTACGTTATCTTTGACAGAAAGTTTTATATTCTCTCTAATAGTTTCCCATGCTCTATTACTATCTGCCTCAGTGTCTAAGTTTACCAAAGCTGGCAACCTATTTTTGATTTCAGCACAATACTGCTCTTTCCCCTCTACCTCATTTGATTTCTTCAGATTGAAATTAGGAGGGATATCATTTCACAAAAACGAGTTTGAATAGCAGATTTGCTCTTGCCATGTTCTAACCCCTGTATTGGAGTCTCTAAAATTCTGTTCTCTCTTAATAAGATTAGAATAACATCAGTCTTGTTCAGTGTAACATTTTGCCAATTTATGGTCCTGGAGCAAAATGTGAATGGAGTGACACTTTTTTGGATTTGTTACCATGCATCAAATTTGTTAGTGTCCTCTACTATCTTGGGTTTTGATCACGTGTGTTGGATGTGAGGAATATGAAAAAATAATTTGAAGTACTCCAGCATTGTCCACGTTACTAGTATTAAACTATAATGCAGAAATACTGCAATTGCATTTGGCATCTAATGTTATATGTTTCCGATATCCTGCCAAGATTTTCATGGCAGCCCTCCTATTTGCATCTGTACATTTTCATGTGTTGTAGTATCATCTATGTCATCTTTGTCACTTAGTTTATGCTTTCCTGGAAGCACTAAGGAAGTGTAACCATCTTCAGAACTCTTCAGTCAGAATTGTATTCACTAAAAATGTAAATTGATGAAGCATTATATTACAGTATCTCAGTAAGGTTCTTGGGTTCATCATCTGTGTGAAACTACACCAAGGGGTTAGAAAACCCTAAAAGGATAAAATGATATGATATTAATATGGTATTTGATATTGATTGAGATCCATAATTAAAACACTTATTTGTCACTGGTTTTAAAATTGTATTAAATAAATATACATTACAAATCCTATTTGGTAGAGCTACAGGCTGGCTGGCCACAGTAAATTCCTGGCAGAGATTCTTTTCTTTATTTCATCTGGAATGGGTAAATTGTAAATATAGGGTCTCCTCATTATATGCAAGTTTCAGAAATGCTGTTTCATTTTAATGCAGTCACCTAATTTAGACTGATTTCGATCAATAGCACTAGATATAATGTGAATTTCTTCCTGACCAATTAAGAGATGCAAGGAGAAGGGGTAATAGGGTATTGTTTGGGTGCTGGAGTAGGAACATGAGGGGACAAGGAGAAAATATGTTTGATTTATGCAATTTCAGCCTTTGCAACCTTTCTTTGGAACACAGCTGCTGCATGAATTGGGTACCTTTACCCCAAATATGTAGGTTTTTATAATGTGCATGTTAACAGAATGAAAGAAGTAGATTGGATTCCATATCTCACAACTCGATTGGTTGATGATGCTGCCTCACATCTACGGTTGTTTCGTCAAGCACGTGCAAAGATGAAACAGCAAAGGTCAAGACACAAACAGCAGCCTTCTTCAGAAATTCGACCCTCCATGTCAACAGCAGGAACTACAGAGTCAGGTAAGATGCTTCATGGTACAGAATCTTTGTTTCAGCAGTAATAGATATTTGCTTGATTAAGGGATTTCCGCAGAGTTCAACACAAAGGTCAGACAAGAATAGAAAGGTATATCCAGTGGGATGCACATATTTTCCAAGTACATTCCATGTGATTTTACATAGCTCATTGTAAATAAAAGTTGTAGTTCTCACTGACATCTGTGGTTCGTATTTGTATCAGTCTTTTGTACAGAGATGAATTTTATGTAAGCATCACATAAAGTAGGAGTATATAGTGACAGTTTTGCAAAAAAATGGCAGAAATATACTTGTATTTGCAAGGAGAAAATCCAGAGAGCCACTAATGAACTGCATAATATAATTAATTAATATGATATGAAAAGTTCCACCACAGAAGAGAACTAACAGAGTTAGAGGGAAAGAGAGTAAAAGAGCAGTAATTTCTCAGATAAAATGAGGCTTTGGACATTTGAGGAGTTCAAGTTATTCAGGCTCTAATGTAGGCCATGAGAGATAATAATACTTCATAGATTTCAACAATTTTATGGAACTTTAAAGTGAACACTATAAAGGAAATGTCAAAAGCAAACCTTTTTTAGAGTTCTTATGCTTTTATATGGATCCAAAAGTTTGATGTTAGTGGAGGAGGGAATGATAAAAGTGAGACAACAGAAATGTATATCCCTGCAGGATAACAGTGACAGAGCATAAATGTAATGAAGACGGAGAACTGGAATTGACTCCATGGTTTTAGTCTGCAAGCACACTATACCAACTGAGTGACTGCTGCTTGACAGCGAAGTTAGTTCCAACTTTAGCAGATAGAGGGCATTGTGTGGTCAGTACAATGAATCTCCATGGCCGTTTATTTCGGTTTTCTAGACCGTACCCGCTATTTCCTTCAAATTGCCCCTCAGTTATCCTCACGAAGCTGAATGGACCCTGTTCCAGACCCACTACTTCTCAGAAAATCTGATGCGCTGAGAATATAATGATATAGTAAAGAAGTTACACAAAAGGACAGATATAACATTTGGAAAGAATGCTCGAAAACTGTGTATTGAAGCTGCTTTCTCAGTATAAATCAAAGGATAGAAGGTACAAAAGAATGTCTGACAAAAGATGGAACTGTAATCCATGTAACCAGGTCGGGTCATGAAATTAATCTGTAATACCAGTGATGATGTAATGAAGGATCATGCTAGGCTGACATATACTGAAATAAAATTTGACAATAACTTTTGATATGTGATATTTAGTTGAAATTTGTTCATTAGTTTCACTGATGAATCATGTGGACTGATAGACAAACCTTCCCTATTGTGCATTCATTTCATGTACTTCCTGTAATAAATATATGAAAAGCCTGGAATTGGAACTTATGGTATTTGGGACAGGAATTCTGACCTAAAAGTTGCCTTACAATTTTTTAGTCACACCAGTTGACATGTTGCCAGCAGACAGAGATGAAAATCTTGTTACCTGATTCAGTTCTCAAATTGTTTTTCTGATATTAATAAAACTTTGTATAATTAACCTACACTTACTTACTCATGAAGCTGAGCCCTTCTGGAGGAGCCGCCAATTCTGCAGGTACTCAAGAATTTAACCAGCATTTTGTGGAACTCGAAGGTTCATTACTGTGTTTGCAAGAGCCCTCCACTGCTCCATATCCTGAGCCAGATCAATCCAATACCATCCCATCCTGTCTCTCTAAGATCCATTTCAATATTGTCCACCAACCTATGCCTTGGTCTTCCCAGTGGTCTCTTTTCTTCTGGCTTTCCCACCAATATCATATATGCATTCCTCATCTCCCCCATTTGTGCTACATGCCCTGCCCACCTCTTCCTCCTTGACTTGATCATTCTAATTATTCTTGGAGAAGACTGCAATTTATGAAGCTCCTCATTATGCAGTTTTCTCCAACCTCCTGTCTCTTCATCTCTCTTCGGTCCAAATATTCTCCTCAACACCTTGTTCTCAAACACCCTTGGTCTGTGTTCCTTCCTTAATGTCAGAGACCAAGATTCACACCCATACAGAACCACAGGCAAAATTATAGTTATGTATATTCTAATTTTTATGTTTTTGGACAACAGACGAGAAGACAGAGTTCTGGACTGAATGGTAGCAAGCATTACCCAACTTCAGTCTCTTAATTTCCTCCTGAATCAGGTTTTGTTCTGTTATCGCTCCCAAATATCTGAATTGTGCCACATTTTCAAAACATCTCTTTCCTATCTTTCTATCATGATTTTGCCCTGCATTTTGGTGATGAGACAGTAACATGTACTTAGTTTTAATTAACCTACACTAAAGGTTGTTAATTAAGATGAAAATTCAAGCATTGCTTCTTTCGAATTCCTACTCTGAATAGGGGGAACGTGGTAGTGCAGTTGGTTGAGGCACTATGCTACAAGCCGGAAGGTCATTTTTAGATTCCCTTTGAAGTCATTGGATTTTTCAATTGACCTAATCCTTCTAGCTGCACTATGGCCCTGAGGTCGACTCAGCCTGTAATAGAAATATGTACCAGGAATCTTCCTGGGGCTAGAGGGCAGCTGGTGTGTAAGGCTGAGAGCCTCATCACCATCTGTGAGCCAATTGTCTGGAAATTATGGGAGCATTGACTTCTCACAACAGTATGGGCCTCCATGGCCTGTTACAGGGATACCTTTTTTTTTTAACATTCTCCATAGAAGGTTATGGATGTTAGTCCAGCAAATTAGATTTTGAACTGCACTGACATCACTGTTGTCAACAAATGAAGGTGAACATACATCTGTGTTGCCAGTATTTTAAGATGACTAGTGTTTTCAAGAATCCACTAGTCTCATTGATTTAAATGTGTTTATTGTATGTTGGTTTAGATTCAAAGAGAGGGGAGCGTAGTAGTTCAGCTGGTAGACAAGTGGAATCATCTGCACCTGTTACTAGTGAAAGTAGCATGGGAATAACAAATAATCCATCCAGCGGAGTCAAGCCTCCTGTTGACTTAGAGACATTGTTCTTTGACCTGGAGGTCACCATGGAGGACAACCTGCTGTGTCATGATCTAGTCTGCACAGAGAAAGACAGCGAGAGACGTGAGTAGTTAGTTCATTACTTAATCATTCAGAGCACAGAATCGGCCTTATTTAAATTTAGCCTTTCACATTTTACCAGCCAAACTAAAAACTAACTTACTGCTCACTGGCTTACTGCTCTCTCGCACTCTCTCATATTCTGTCACTTGTTTCCCTAATAATAATATCCTTCTGTCTTTGCTAGCAAGACTGTAGCTGCTCATTTTTAATGGTACCACTTGCAGAGTACCTGCAGGATGTGAGTGAAGTCTTGCTGTTCCTGTTGCTCCCTGTGGATGACTTCCATTGCAAACCATTGCGCTTCCTACTGAGGGAACTTCTAGTCAGCACTGTCGTCTTACCACTGTTTGGGCTTATTTCAGACCCTGATTACATCAATCAGATCATCATATGGCTAGTGAGTTAAGTCTCTTGATTTCTTAATTTGTCATCTGAATTTTCAAGCTACTTTCATTTTCTGATGAAAGGAAATCTTATGGTACCATCATGTGGTTTTGAGTGTGTGTTCCCATTTGTATGTTTGCCCAGCCTCCCNGCTGCCACAACCTAAGTTTAAAGGGCCGTAGGATAAAGGTTAATAACCTTGGAACCAGTAGATGGATTTTATGAAGTTTGGTATGAATATCATGCCACTGGAGGCTGCCCTGTATTTATACTTTTTTTTTATTGCTAGTGGGGTGGGACTAAGTCCCTTGTACTGCGGCCACTTCTGGCCTATTGTACCAGCCCCAGATGATAGGTGAGGGTGATTGTGGAGCAGTTGGTGGAATGAAGATTGGCAGGGGAAACTGAAGTACTCAGAGAAAATCTGCCCCAGTACCACTTTGTCCACCACAAAGCCCACCTGACAAGACCCGGGATTGAACCCGGGCCGCCACGGTGGGAAGCCAGCGAGTAACCGCTTGAGCTATAGCACGGCCCTTGTATTTATACTTTCTAAGTACAATACTGTAATGATAAGCATGCAGACTTCTGTTATTGAAGCAGCACTAGTGTAACTTCATAAAGGTAAAGTTATCCCTGTGCTTAATTAATTAAGCACTGTACCATGAAGATGTATGGGCTAGTGGATATATAGATACACACTTTCTTGACCTTGGCACTAGTTGGAGGTGAGTGGTCAGCTTCATGGCCTGGCCACTTTACCCCTGGGGAGAGGGCTCCCAGTACCTATTTGGATAGGAGGCTGGGTGGGACCCAGAGCTGATCTGAAATGCATGGAGAAGAGAAAATTCTTGACCCTACTGCAACTTGAACTTTGACCCCTTTGTCATCAAGCCCATAGCCAGTCGCTATACCAACTGCACTATGCTGACTCCTAGTGTAACTTCATATAGGGGTCTAAATGCTGTGTGGCAATATGTGTTCAAAATAGAATATTCTATTGAGATCCTTTATGTAGGTTTTAAAACAACATGGTGGCCATGCAAACTCTGTATTTAAATTTCGCTTTCATAGCAGTAGTTAGTGGGGCAATGCAGATAGTATGTAAGATTTAATATGACAATAGGTTATAAACAAGCTACATATACAGAGGGGTCCAAAAAAAATGTACTCACTGTTTGATAGTCAATATCTTTGGAACAAAATGACATGTAGTTACAATTCTTGCGCGGTAGTGTAGTGTAATGTTTTCCCAACAGATGGCGAAGGTCACATGAGTCACGTAAGTGTCATGCCATGTGCGCGCTGTGAGCAGAAGACAGCAGCAACAATGACTGAAAGGTTGTTCTTCGAGCAACGCAAGGCTGTATGGAAGTGGTACTGGAAGTACAAAAACATTAAAGAGGTACAACGACAATGGCAGAATGAGTTTGGAACTCAGTCACCAATACGTCAAACAATTGCCCATATTGGGGTTAAATTTGAAGCCGACGGTACTGTTCATGATGCGCATAAGCAAAGATCCGGACGACCACAGGTAGTAACAAGTAACCGTAACTGGTCAGGTGTATCTCGATATGCTTCAGACATCAATTTTCCCTGCCATTTGAGAGCCGTTTGGAGATGAGAGATTTTACCTGCAACAAGATGCTGCTCCACCTCACTACCATCAAGATGTCAGGGCGTACTTGGGTGACACTCTACCTGGACGATGGATAGGTCGAAGAGGTGCTACTGAGTACCCACCACGGTCTCCAGACCTAATACCTCTTGACTTCTACCTATGGGGAACCTTGAAGGATGAAGTTTATCGACAAAAGCCAGCTACACTGAACGCGTTACGAGAAACCATTGAAGCGTCATGTGCAGCCATCACACCGGACACACTGACAGCTGTAGTTCACGCAGTAGTTCAGCGGCATTGACGCTGTTTAGCCACTGATGGTGGTCACTTCTCTCTCTCTCTCTCTCTCTCCACGCAAGAATTTTAACTACATGTCATTTTGTTCCAAAGATATTGACTATCAAAGAGAGAGTACATTTTTTTGGACCCCTCTATATATATATATATGCTCAAGCATGCGCATGTTGTTGTATGCTACAGATTATACAAGGTGTATTGGAAAGTTCCCGGGACTGTTATTGTTGTAACTGCCTATGTGAAAAAAGATGGAGACCAAGGTCACACTTTTGCAAGCCTATTGCATCAGTCTACCACATGACACCCTACTGTGAACATGCATTGTATTTACACAAGTGCTTTTTTGACTTCATGTTTCGTTTTATCCATGATGGGTGGCAAAATTGAGCAACATGTCTTCTGCATGAAGCTCAGTAAATCTGCTACCAAAACCCTTGAAATGCTTTGTGGGACTTTTGGAGAACATTCTTTAAGCTGGATAGCAGATTTGAATGGCATTCACGTTTCGAAGGCAGTTGAGTGTTAGTTGATGATGGACGTTCAGGGTGACCAAGCACCAGCAAAACAACAGAAGATGTTGAAAAAATTCAAGAAGTCATCTGTGAAGACTATTGTCGAACAATCCATGAGCTTAGAGACACTGTTGGGATTAGTTATGGAATTTGCCTGGAGATCTTAACAGAAAATTTGAACATGCACTGCATTGCTCCTTCATCACAACAATGCATCTGTCCACACGTCCCTGAAAACCACGGAGTTTGTGACTAACAGCAACATTTTTATCATTCCCTATCCTCCCTGCTTGCTGGACTTAGCCCCGTGTAATTTTCCTTTGTTTCTGAAATTGAAAATGAAACTGAAGGGACAATGTTTTGAAACAGTGTCTGACATCCAAAAGGAATCACAAGTGGTAACATTAAGGAAAATGACTTCCACAGTGCGTTTGAAGTGTGGAAAAAACGATGGGATTGTTGTATATCTCACCAAGGAGACTATTTTGAAGGAGATGGTAACCAAAATTGAATAAGTTAAGCCAAAATTTCTCTTTTCACCTAGTCCAGGAACTTTCTGATATAACCTCATAAACTGGGCAGTTTTGCATATTTCTTGAGGTTATTTCTGACATATTTAGTGTGGTGAGAATGTGTCCACTGAACTGTACAATTATCAATTTATAACCTCAGATAGATTCACTATTTTGTGGCACTGTAAAAATAGGAAAGTAGAAATTTGTATAGTATGTCACAAGTAAAGCACTTCATTAACATTTAATCATGGAAACTGCTTTATTATAATGATAGCTATTGTTATAATTTACAAGCGTATGTGTAATATAAAATTTTCATCATGTTGATTGGTATGTCAGACATATTTTTTTCTGTCACTAATTATTGATACATATGCAGACATATATATGGGGAATCATATGATGTGACGGTTTGTGCTGTCTGATTTCAACAGTTGTGATTAATAAAGTTAATATGGACTTCAGGTATGAAATTTCATCAAAATCTATTCATTTGTAATGGAATTGTTTTGTACAGATGGACAGACATGCCAAAGGTAATATGGATGTTTGCATATACACTTTCATGGGTTATTTAGTATACCAACAAGTTTTAATGTCTTATCTCCCCATAGCTCTTCAAAATGTCTGATGTGAATATTGCAGTGTAAGGAGATTCCTATGACAAGTGATGTGTTCCTCACCGCATTGCGAGTCACTGACAGCCAAGAGGAGCTCAATGCAACAAGGGATATGGTCAGCAGGGAAATTGCTCAGTTGGTAAGACACTTAATCCACAGATCAGAATTTGGAAACATATAAGTGTCATAGTCAGAAAAGCTAGTTTAAATGTTTAGACTGGTCATCTGGTTTGTGACACCATGTCATCTGATAGATGGTTACCAATGTTTTGGTGGAACATGCCACCTGTGTCTTCAGGGTAGAACTCTGCCATGAAAATAGAGGCAGCATGTTACTCCAAAACATTGATAACCACCTACCAGACTACATGGTGTCACAACCAAGAAGGCCACCAGTCTAAATATTCACCACTGTGAAAACCTCAAGCCTCCGTGAAATAATGTTGGTCAGTGCAGATTAGATATGGCTGCACTCTTGAATGCAGAAGGTACTGTTGCGGCAAAAGCTTTGGTTGTGGGATTATTGAGTTTCCTGATCTGTACCTACCTATAGACACAGAGAGAGGTCCTCTGAGATCCATTGTGCTACTCACAATGGTAAGTCAGTGGTGGTAATGCCAGCTAGCATAGGATTCTCTATTTGTATTCTAAAGGTACTGGGTTAAAACATTTTCTGGGCTACCAGCTATCTTGGTATGTTCTGTTTTAGCAATTTTTATTATCTGTGGGTAAATAATACTTTTAAATAGGCCATAACCACTTCCTTCCAAATTCATACCTACTCAGTATCTGTTATTGCTTTTTCATCTTATTCATTGCTGTACTAATTTTTATAGTTGGAACATTGTTACTAAGTAATATTGCTTAGATTGTTTCTCTTAATGATACCAGCCTGGATTTGACTTAACAAAAGTGAAGGTTGAGGTTGGCAGCAGAAAAATCTTTATTTGTTGCAGCTGGTCTCAAACCTGCGATCTCATGCAAAATAGTGCTTAAGTCATAACCAATGGTTGCCCACCCTCTCCCCACTTCCCAAAGCCAGTACTGCTGTTAACACCACACCATGAAAATAGAGCTCCATGCTTTCTTCATCATGATATTAGATAGACTGAAGTTGATAGTCTCATGCTCCATCACATTTTTCCTGTTCACTGAGTCAGTAGTCACTGAATAATCAATTAAATTGGATGCATGAAATTAATTTTTATGGACATTTTATGCAGAATCAAAAGTATTGTCACGTGTTGGGTGTATAACGCAACAAATAACTTCACGCCTTACTGGATGTAGCGAATTTTATTTCACATTCGCTCTTACAATCACACAATTTACAGATCCACGATTACTGCCATAGGCAGTATCACAAATACCACACTGCAAATGCTGGTTGACTGCCTGGCTGACTCGTAACTCATAACTCGAGAACTTGAGAACTAACTGCTGGCTAACTTGGAACTCTTAACTGCTGCCTTGAGAACTTGAGAACTGTCTGCCGGCTAACTTGGAACTCATAGGCTGCTGTCTTGAGAACGCGCTTCGGCGGCTGATACACTTTCACTGACTGCTGTGGCTGTGTAGTTCCCGTATATAGTCGCAGCGCTTGCCTGTTATGTAATCGGCACTGCTGTTGCCTCACGCTGTGTTGCGTCACCGCCCATTGCATGCCTCGTCATAGTAGGAAGCAGTGCCATGTAGCCCAGGGGGGCTACGTCACCGTGGCCAGAGCTGCCACGTCACTGCTGGGGGAGGGAGGGTTTGTCCTCCATTGCCCAACATGTCACAGTATATTCCACCATGTCTCCCTCTCTTTATTAATTCATTCATCCAGTTATTTATATATTCAGTTTTGTGAGTTGTGAGTTATGAATGATTTATTAGTTTGTAAAGGCAGTCAATGATACAGTGTTGTCTGGCACCTTTGTTTTGTCACAGAGATCACGAGACTCTGGCAGAGAGGATGATGCCTCTGTGAAGCAACAGCTCAGCTCTCTCCTTTACGTGCGTAAAGTGATTGAAAATCGGCTTCACCGTCTCAAGGAAGGGGCAGACTCTGACTCGGTCGGTAAGTTACATTCCACCATTGTCTAATACATTTCCACGTCCGATAATCTATATAACTGTATATAACCTGTGTTTCATTAGCTTAGGTTCTACATATATTATCTTTGATCATCGTTTTGTAAATCTTATAGCATCACCACCTCCACTGCAACCACCACTGCTGCCAACTCCACCTCCCGCTACCACATCCGACACTGCTGCCGCCATTAGCACCATCTCCATTACCACTACCCCAGCCACCACCATCTCCACTCACACTGTTTCAACCATCACTGCTGCCACCATGCAACCACCAGCCCTGTGCCACCTCCCACACCATGGCCATCCTCTCCTTTTGATATACTGTATTATGTAATTAATGTGACATAATTTTTATCAGAATATTATTTAGGATTAAATTATTTCAATATCTTTGATGTTGGCACATTTTTCAGCTGTAACTCTTGCTTTCTGAAACACTGCACTAGACTTCTGCGGCTGGCTCAGTGGTCTAGCAGTTAGGGTACTAACTCATTAGAGTTGACCTACAGTGCTGTTAAGTGATCTATAAGGCAGTGTTATGAATAATTAGTCTCATTGTTAATTGCCAACCAGGTGATGTGTAGTAACGAGGAATATTTTTTTATCAGATCTGCCATCACACATCGACTGGAATCGGCTGCTTACACCGGGTACCAAGCTTTTCTCACTCCCATTGGATGTTGTGCTCAAGAACAACATTGCTTTATCCTACTTCATTGACTACATGTCCAGCATTGGAGCACAGGCATACCTTTTCTTCTACCTTAATGTGGAAGGTAAACAGCCATATTAATTTTATATTTTGAACGTTATATTGCATTTTCTGAATTTGTTGTCTTGTTGCAAGTATCATTTGTTTAGCTGTAATTATATGTTGTATATTAAAATAATCAGTGTTTCTTCTGGTCTGAATCTTAATTTCCGAAATATTTTAACTGTAAACTGTTTTCCCTCCCAGTTCTGTCTTTGCATGTTTTGCTGTAACCCTTCTTGTCATTATCAGTATTCAAGTTTCCTCATGTTTTATAGTATACATTATTGCCAAAATATGTGGTAAGCTTTAATATACAGGAAGGAATGTTTGGTTTAAAAAAGATTTATGAATTAAACAGAAGAAGCAAAGTCATATGATACAGGTCTCACCCAGATGGGTGCCTGTTTATTATCAGAAGATCAGTGGTTGATGCACCCAGGACTGGAAGACCTGTTGGTATGAGAACAAAGAAAGCCACTTCCCCCCCCCCTGGCACTACAGCCCCAGTGGGCCTAGGCCTACCTCCATGAACTTCTCCGTTCACTTCGGTTTTTCTAGATCTTACGCGTATGGTAGGACTCCTTGGGCGAGTGATCAGCTCATCACAAGGCCTCTACCTGTAAAGAAACACAGAAAAACGCACACAAACATCCATGCCCTGAGTTGGATTCGAACCCACAATCCTGGCTTCCAAGCGAGCAAAGACAATGCATGCCTTAGATCGCTCGGCTACCATGACCGGCATAAGAAAGCCACTTAGCTCAGGCTATTTTAATAGCCTGTGGAAGTCAATTGAGAAGGCAATAATAAAACTGGGCTTTGCTTGAAGATCCGTACAACACACTGAGTATCAATCTCGATATAAATGTTCTGCCGAATTTGATGTTCTCTCAGCAGTGGCTATGAACACTTCTGGCATCTAGGATATAACATCATTTAGTCTAGTGAAGGTCAGTCATCATTATGGGGGAACACCTTGCTTACCTCTTCAGGATCCAAGAGTAATCCAAGGAAGAAACCAGAATGAAGCAGGCAGGAAGCAGAGCTGAAGATGGAGGTGTTGTGTTCTTCTGAGATGTCAGTTGACTATCACTGGACTATTTGGCGTTGTATCCCAGAAGACAAAAAATGTTCAGTCTAAGTTTGGTTCATGAACTTCTTGAAGATGATGCAGATAGCAACCAGCAATTTTCTGAACTTCTCATATTGCCATGAAAAAATGTGGTATGATGTAGCAAATTTTGAACTGTCTCGTCACATTAACAGATGCAACATTGTCAATGAACCTTACCGCCATCTTTGAGCCGATTATCTAGATAATGTGAGACCCTCAACATCTTACAACCCTATGGGCCTTCACGGCCTGGTACAGGGATAGCTTAACTTTGCTTTACTTTTTTACATTGTCAGTGAAACTCTTGAACCAACATAAAGTATCTATATGGAGTGCTGTTTCTCAGTTGGTTTTAAGGAACAGTAACTCATTGGAACTGCTTGCAGACTCTGAATGTGTGGGGTACCTGGACTACAGTCATATGCTAACTTCAGAGACTTGTGCTTCTTGCAAGATGAAGCACATACACATTTTGCAAATACTTCTCACTCTTTTTTTTTAATTAAACTGTTCTTCTTGTAGAATGATAAGGAAGAGGATGCATTGACTAGTGGCTATGATCTCCAAATAAGATATACATGAATAAATCTGTGAATATGACTGAGCTGTTAGAGTACATTGAGGATATGTTACACAGTCTTGATGAAGACA
>NW_019732856.1:22025-34550 GCF_002891405.2 Cryptotermes secundus | reverse complement strand
TACAGCCCCAGTGGGCCTAGGCCTACCTCCATGAACTTCTCCGTTCACTTCGGTTTTTCTAGATCTTACGCGTATGGTAGGACTCCTTGGGCGAGTGATCAGCTCATCACAAGGCCTCTACCTGTAAAGAAACACAGAAAAACGCACACAAACATCCATGCCCTGAGTTGGATTCGAACCCACAATCCTGGCTTCCAAGCGAGCGAAGACAATGCATGCCTTAGACCGCTCGGCTACCATGACCGGCATAAGAAAGCCACTTAGCTCAGGCTATTTTAATAGCCTGTGGAAGTCAATTGAGAAGGCAATAATAAAACTGGGCTTTGCTTGAAGATCCGTACAACACACTGAGTATCAATCTCGATATAAATGTTCTGCCGAATTTGATGTTCTCTCAGCAGTGGCTATGAACACTTCTGGCATCTAGGATATAACATCATTTAGTCTAGTGAAGGTCAGTCATCATTATGGGGGAACACCTTGCTTACCTCTTCAGGATCCAAGAGTAATCCAAGGAAGAAACCAGAATGAAGCAGGCAGGAAGCAGAGCTGAAGATGGAGGTGTTGTGTTCTTCTGAGATGTCAGTTGACTATCACTGGACTATTTGGCGTTGTATCCCAGAAGACAAAAAATGTTCAGTCTAAGTTTGGTTCATGAACTTCTTGAAGATGATGCAGATAGCAACCAGCAATTTTCTGAACTTCTCATATTGCCATGAAAAAATGTGGTATGATGTAGCAAATTTTGAACTGTCTCGTCACATTAACAGATGCAACATTGTCAATGAACCTTACCGCCATCTTTGAGCCGATTATCTAGATAATGTGAGACCCTCAACATCTTACAACCCTATGGGCCTTCACGGCCTGGTACAGGGATAGCTTAACTTTGCTTTACTTTTTTACATTGTCAGTGAAACTCTTGAACCAACATAAAGTATCTATATGGAGTGCTGTTTCTCAGTTGGTTTTAAGGAACAGTAACTCATTGGAACTGCTTGCAGACTCTGAATGTGTGGGGTACCTGGACTACAGTCATATGCTAACTTCAGAGACTTGTGCTTCTTGCAAGATGAAGCACATACACATTTTGCAAATACTTCTCACTCTTTTTTTTTAATTAAACTGTTCTTCTTGTAGAATGATAAGGAAGAGGATGCATTGACTAGTGGCTATGATCTCCAAATAAGATATACATGAATAAATCTGTGAATATGACTGAGCTGTTAGAGTACATTGAGGATATGTTACACAGTCTTGATGAAGACACAGAGCTTTGCAAAAAGAAGTGATGACGTGTTAGTAACAACAGCAGTATGCAAGTAATCATCCATAACTCATAAACAAATGTTGATGAATCCCAGAAGACATTATCATCCTCCAATATAAGACGAGCATGATGATGATTGAAACACAAAGCAGAAATAAGACCAATGTTAGTACAGTGATATTGGATTCATAATGTGTGAAAAAATTGTTGTGTTGATGGCCAAAATACCACAGTAGATAAGATCACAGTTTGGTGGAGACAGATCATGTTCCTCTCTATGCACTTACAGGGTGGCGGGTGTCTGCTGAGCAGCAGATATCAGACATGGAGCTGCAGAAGCTGAAGAGTGGAGGAGATGGACGTCAATCCAAGGGACAGATCCCCAATCCCACACTGGAAAACATGAAAGAAGCTGCTTACAGCATATATGAACAGTACCTCTCAGAAAAGGTGAAGTTACATTGCAGGACGGAAAGTCAGTCTGCAAGAAAAGTGTGTTTCCATGATCTCATTCTGATTTTTTATTAAGTTTCATTTATGTATATTCATCATCATATACCGTCAAACAGAACAGTTGATAATAACACTTCATATGTTATTAGTTCATTATTCCTACTGCATGTTCAAGTTCCATTAAACCAACATCATGTAGTTAATCAGTACATAGATTGCAAGGGTAACAGCTAGTTGCAACCAGTTAAGTAGATATTAACTAGATTATTGGTGTTGTATCCAATATTGATAATTAGAAGATATTTAATTATTAGGTATTTGTTAATTTCAAATAAATTGCGTAGGAAAAAGTATTTTAAAATGTAAGTTATTATGGTAAAACAGATTAAACAGTGTTATTAAAATGTCTGTGACTTTCTATGTGCATGCATGAATCACCTTCAAAGTAGTCACCTTGGGAGCGCATACACCGATCCCAGCGTTTCTGCCACTTTTCAAATGCATCCTGGAAGTCTTTCTTTGTTAGGGTGTTTATTACCGTCTACGTTTCCACTTGAATTTCCTCAACTGTATCAAATCTTTGCCCCTTCAACTTGATTTTCATCTTGGGGAAGAGAAAGAAGTCGCATGGAGCTAAGTCTGGCGAGTACAGTGGGTGGGGAACAACTGCCATCTTGTTTTTAGCCAAAAATTCTTGCACAATGTAAGCCGTATGCGGTCGTGCGTTGTCATGGTGGAGTACCCAGTCGTTCGTGCACCATTTCTCTGGACGTTTTCTCCTCATGTCCTCCCTCAAACACCTTAGAACATCGCAGTAGAACTCTTTATTGACTGTCTGACCAGGAAGGACGAACTCCTTATGAACAATCCCGTCAGTATAAAAACAACAGATCAACATGGACTTAATGTTGCTCTTGACTTGTCGAGCTTTTTTTGGCCGCGGTGAAGAAGGGCTCTTCCATTGCGATGATTGCTGCTTGCTTTCAGGGTCATAGCCATAAAGCCAACTTTCGTCACCAGTGACAACCTTTGAAAGAAAGTTTGGATCCTCTTGAAGCTGTTGCTGAAGTTCCCTGCAGAATTCCAAGCGATGCTGCTTCTGTTCATTTGCAGCAGTCGTGGCACAAACTTCGCTGCAGTCCTCCTCATATTCAGTTCCTCTGACAAAATTCGTTGACATATACCATAACTTAGTCCCAAGGTGTTACAGAGGTCTTGGATGGTCAGTCTACGATCTTGCAGAATCAGATCCCTAACTTTCGCGACATCTTCTGGTGTTTTGCCCGTTGACGGCCGTCCCGAACGTTCGTCATCATCAGTCACTGTTCAGCCATTTTTAAAACACTTATACCAGTTGTAAGTTTGTGTCTGGCCTAAACTGTTTTCACCAAAAGCTTGCTTCAACATTTGGTGAGTTTCTGCAGCGGTTTTCCCAAGTTTGAAACAAAACTTTGTACAGACATGCTGCTCTCTCAGGTCAGCCATCGCAAAACTGCAAACTCACGGAAACACAACAATGGAAATACGTCCACCAACAATAAACCCAACCACTCAACTCGATGCCGCTTGCCACACTGATTCAAGAAGGATGTGTGAGGAGACACCTAGTGGTATTTCAATGTACTCATAACCATTTGCGCAAAATTCAAAATTCGGTAACTTTTGGATTTCCCCACGTATTTCAGCTAATAGTAATCATTGAAGAAAGCAGTCTTCTGGGATTTGGCACTGTGTATATGTGGTGTTAACCGACGTTTCGGAGGAACGTATCGCCTCCATCTTCAGGGTAGAAGAAAAAATATAAGAAATCTGCAAGCGGAGAGACTGTGAGAACCGGTAAAAACAGTCTGCTTTCATAGTCACCGCCGTGAAAGCCTCAAATCTTAAATAGTAATCATTTCTCATCATTTCATGTTTCCATATGATGTTGGTCTAGGAAGTACCTTATAAATTCTGATTCTCATATAAGGCTGCTCTTACATTAAAACTGAATGTTGGCTTCAAGATCTGTTAATGTACCTAGGGTTTTTATGTAACTGATTTTCATTCAGATATGTTTCATCTTCATAAGACATAGATAAGATTACGTAAAACAAAACAGAACATAAAAATGCTTGTGTAGAGTTGTTTACTGCTTTGCAGCCAGTTTTACTGTCTTCATTATACATAAACTACTTGCATAAACAGCTCATTGTTAATGTTGTATTTTCTACAATCAGGGATAATTGCCAATGACAGGCATTTGCTGCTGGTATTGTTTGCATATATTTCATCTTCATTGAAATTTGATGAAATTGCAGGACCATAATGAGGGCTGTGTTCTTGTGAATGTAAAAGTTTCCACCCTATTAACATTCAAATTTATATTGTTACAGGCATCTCCCAGACTGAAACTAGATGAGATGGTTGTAAAAAAACTTGTGTTTAGGATACGTAGTGAGATTCCCAATGAAACATGGTTTGATGAAGTTCAGGCTACTGTCTATGAGAAGTTACAGGTATGTCATAACATTGTTATGTTTACTAGGCTCTTTGCCCTGAAAACTGAAAGAGAGATAAATTAAATGTTTAACTATTTGCCATTGAAGTTTTCAGCCTTGTTTTTAGACTGGAAATTATCAGTATGTAATTTCAGTAGACTGAAAAATTGTCATCTATATGGTTTATGGCTGTAAACAATTTTTCCAATGGTTTAGTTCATCTGTTCTGTGTGACACACAGATGTATGAGGGTGGTTCAAGGTTGTCTTGGACTTTATTTTCTTCTGGAAAACATGTGCACCAGAAGAATAAAATTTTTTATGAACAGTTGGTGGCAACACTGCATTCACTGCCTGGCAGTTGGCCATGTGCTCTGCTTCTGTACATGGGAGCTAGTACAAGATGTCATCAGATCTTGTCACTCTCAGTGTAGAACAGCACTGTCAAATTCCTACTGAAAGAGAAAGTGAAACATTTAATGCACAGTATTACAGTACTCAGGATTACTGGTCTTTTGGACTTTGCCCATTTTCCCGTATTCTCACTAATTTCTAGAATACTGCACAATGAACATCTGAAAACCCAGTAATCTTGAGTGTTATACACCATCAGAACCCTTTAGAATCTGCTAGCATTAGAGTAACTTGTTTTGCATGTTAAGCTGCAGTGCATATCATTCTTGCTTTGACCCTATCATTGAGAGGGGCATGGCCCCTCCTATGGTGCTCTGAGTGCAGAAATGGATTCTTTAATCTCACTGGATGGATAACATAACTTGAGTTGTTGTGGGTTTGTGTTCTGTGCAGAATGAGGAGCGCTTTTTGCCAGGTTTCCGAGGCAGTGTATCTTATGTGAGGCTTTTGGCAGAACTGGATTTACTGAAGGATCCTTCTTCCCGCAGTGATGAGGAAGATTCTCAGTCTTTAGATGAGATAAGTCTTTCTGACAATATAAGCTTGTCATCATTGGATGCTGATGACACAGTGCTGGAAGGTGGCACAGGTATGAACTGGAACTTGCTGTCTCTAATACTGTTAACATTTCTGTGCTGATCTTTGCCTTAGATGTCTTATTTTGAAGAAAGCAGTCTTCAGGGATATGGCATTGTATAAATGTTGTGTTAACCAACGTTTCAGAGGAACATGTCGCCTTTATCTTCAGGGTAGGAGAAAAAAGAAAATCCGCAAGCAAAGAACCAGCATGAGCAGGTGCAAATAGACTAATGTCAAGAACAAACTGAGCTGTATAATAGCAGGAAGAGATGGGAGAGGGGCTACATGGGAAATCAGCAGAGAGGAGATGGGAAGGGTCTGGCAAGGTGGGCCAGCAGGTAGCAGGCTACAGCAGGTATAGAATATTGTGTCGAGGGAGGAAGGCAAGGTTAATGGAAGGGCCCTGCTCATGCTGGTTCTTTGCTTGCGGATTTTCTTCTACCCTGAAGATGGTGGCGATACGTTCCTCCGAAATGTCAGTTAACACAACATCTACATGGTGCCATATCCCAGAAAACTGCTTTCTTCATAGTCACCGCCATGAAAACCTCAAATCTTACATGTCTTATTTTGTTTATGTTGTTGTGTTTTTGTTTGTGTATATGTCTGTCTCCCCTGATAACACTGCAGTTAGATGGTCAAGTTTTTCTGTAACCCACTGTAGAGTGTCATGCCATTTGAGAAAAATGTACATCTGCAATTTTTAAATCTCAGTTTTTGTAGATATTAATGTAACACCTGTGTGAACTCCTCAGATCCAGTTATATTTGTACCTTAACCTGCAGAGTCATGAAACGTTTGAAGATAACACATTTTCGAAAACTGTATAACTTTTGTTAAGATAACTTCATTGCAAGATGGCAGCTCAACATTTGCTTATTGTATTTCCCAGTTTATAAGACACATAATGGTTTAGGAAGGAGATAATAAGAATTTTTTCATTGTTTTCTTAATTTCTTGTTTGATAACTAACATTTATTGTTTAATAATTAATTGTAACAAAATTTGTGTTTGTTTATTTATAAATTACTTCATTATAACATTTGGTTAACAAAAACCCGAGAGAACTCTTTCAGTCTCTGAAGTTACTATAACAAGGAACAGCAAGTATCTGACCTTCCTTACCATGACATTTTGTCAGCCATCAACCAAGGGAAAAGATTGATTCAAGCTGCAATCCAAGAAAAGGGGGTTCTATTCACTGTTTATTCTGATAAGCATTGTACTTGAATTATAAACAAAATGTTTATTTTTAATGTTGAAAATAAAAATATTATGTAGTGTAATGAACCAACCAAACTGAATATCACTTTCATACCCTTTCTTAGAGATGTTCTGCGCAGCTTGTATGAGTTTCATTCAAGTCCATGAGATAATAATTTTTGCCATTTTTTAAACATTTTTTGTGTCAATACACAATATACAGTACTGTCTGGTCCTTGCAAAAGATTTGCATATGAATGAATGTGCTTTTCTTGAAACTGTCATGACTGTTACTGTTGCTGCTGTGTTTGCCATTGTTTTCTGCATTTTGAAGTATTTGTCATACCTCAAAAGTATGGGTATGTGGCACCCTCCAGTCCTATAACATTCATGACAAATTACATCAAAACCATTTAGCGGTTTTTATTGAGACCTGTGGATGGCATGACATATGTGACCTCCGGTATGTGGTCTTTTTATGTTCTTTAGGCAAGGAACTTAAAATACCCAGATAAAACATAATTCTATATGTAATGTATATATTTGTATGAAGTTTCTTGTTGCTTGTTGAAAGCTTTGGAAATATTGTTTAACTTATACACATTTCCATTCATGTACATAAGCTTGATGCATTTTCATGCCTAGAAATAATTTAAGTGAGAATATTTTGCATCCAGCTGCTAGCACTGACAGCCCTGTCAGTAGCACACCAGATAATTCAGTGACAGCAGGTAATCTCAGTGGGGAGAGTAATGCAGCCAGGCAGCAGCAGCGGCAGCAGGGACCTTTCCGCTTACAGGCTGAGATCATAGAAACAGGTACACCAATTTCTGAAAGGTATTGTTCAGTTAGTTCAGTGGCAATATCAAGTGAGATCTTTGGTTTACAGCCTGTTTCTGATTCTTCTTTCCTGAGATGTTTTAACTGGTGCTCATTTAGAGAAGAAAGTTTGTTATCGTGCTCAGAAGAACTAGATTGGATAATGTACAGAGTTGCTTAAAAGTCCTTGAACAAAATAAATATTAATAAAATATAAACCATAGACAGACAGCACACATATTTTATTAATGCCATTAGATGCCCACATGAAATAATTTTGTACACTTAAATGTGGCCACCCGTTGTTGCTTACAGCAGTTCTGGTCAAGTGTGGCTCATATTCTCTGTCGACTGTTGCAATGGTAACCTTGATTCATGTCTTCAGATTCTGAAGTCCCATCACCTCATCTCATCTCATTTATTTACATTCCATAAATCCACTACATATAGGATAAGGAATTAGTCATTGATAGTACAAATAACACTACATAGAAATAACAATATAAGATTCATTACATTATTCAGTACCATAATAGATCACAGTTAATTATTGGAGTCAAATTTACAATCAAAGTATTCTTCCAAGGAATAAAACGAGTTCATCAACAAAAATCTTCTTAAGACAATTTTAAATTGTTTAACATCTTGAGCCAAGTTCCTTATATTAGGAGGAAGCCAATTAAAAACCTTAATTCCATGATAGTACACTCCTTTCTGAAATACAGTCAACTTACATATAGGATAATGGCATTTATGATTATATCTTGTATTCCTATTATATAACTCAGAATTTAACTTAAATTGATCTTTATTATTAACCACGAACATTGCAAGAGAAAATATATACTGAGATTGAAGGGGTAAAATTTCCAGTTCCCTGAACAATTCCCTACATGAATCTCTGTTCCCAGCGTTCATTATAATTCTAATCGCCCTTTTTTGAAACCTAAAGATATGTATACTATAAGGGGAATTACCCCAAAAAACCAAACCATAGGTCATAATTGAATGGAAGTAAGAAAAGTAAATCATTCTTAATGTACCCTGAGACATGTAAGATTTTAGGGCTCTAATCATGTAACATGCAGAGCCCAATCTAGACATTAACCAATCCCCATGGTCATTCCAAGACAATGTGTTATCAATAATAAGCCCCAGAAACTTAGTATTTGTAGTGTTAACAATCCGATCATCATCAATGTGAATAGCCATCGGCTGGCGGTTCTTAGTCAAAAATTCGATAAAATGTGTTTTCTTGAAATTTAATGTCAATAAATTATCTTGAAACCAATCATTTATGTTTTTAAATATTAAAGAAGCCTTGAATTCATAATCAGTAGACCTAGGGTTAGTGATCCACCGACTTGGGAATTATTCTTTCAGGTAATCATATGCAATTTTACCCCTATATGTAAGGGCACCATTATACAGGAAGACCAGTGCAGGTTTGAGATCTTTGCTTGGGGCACTGCAAACAGCTGAAGCATTTTTAGATAATGTTCCTTTGTTACTGTCTGTTCAGATCAGAATAAAAGGTGCAGTAACACTCTAACATAACCTACAGTACACACAGACTTTAGGCCTGTCCCAGATGTGTTAAGTAACATGACATGGGTTCTGTGAATTGCAAATCCTCACATTGTCAGTTGCAGTTCTTGGCAGCAGCGTTTGTTGACTCAGCAAGACTACATTGAAAAATTTCCCTAATATGTCCAAAGTTCTCTTCACCTGTTTTTGACTGACCACTTCTTTTCCAATGAAGAACGTTTCTGGTTGCTAAGAATTTCTTTTGACGTGCCCTGTTATTTGATGGTGGGATCTTTCTGAAATATGTACAGCAATTTTGTTGCATTGAACATCTGATTCTGTTTTGAAGAACAAACCAGCACACCCAGTTCTCATGTGGAGTTGCCATTTTAGCGTCTTTTCATGTGATGCCCAGCGTGCTTTGCATTATAGACCTCTAGGGGCAGTATGGAAAACTTTGTCTGCCTGTCTAACAGATTAAGCTACACATTTTTGCTGTGTATTGTGATTTTTATTTATCTTTGATTTGTTCAAGAACTTTTGGACCATCATTTATATTGCAAATATTTGTTAATGGAATACCAACAAACATATTTTGAACTGAGGGAGTTGAACTAAGTGAAGACTGGGGGAAATTATGTAAGATCTGTTTGCTATTCTTGTAATGTGATCAAGGTAGCTAATCAAGGAGTTATGATGGGCTGGACATGTAAGTCAGTTGGGAGAACCAAGAGATATGCCCAGAAAGTTAGTGTGAAACCTCTTGTATAGCAGTCATTTGAAAAATTAAGGAAAAGATGGGATGATGTTAGAATGGATTTTAAGTGAACAGATTCTTGTAAAGTTGACTAGATTGACTAGTTCAAGATTGGGTTAAGGGCTTTAATGATTGTATCATTGAACCTTCTGTTTAGAGGGGTAGTATTAAGTATAGGTACATGAGATTTTAGATTCTTATAGTGATGAATATGAAGATTGCTGTCTTCTGAGGTGTGACATCATGCAGTCTGGCAGAGAAGTATCAGTGTTTAGAGGAATCTGCTCCCTTCATCTTCACAATAGTAGGGGTACCATTTTGCTAGACTGTATGGAGCCACATTCCTGAAGGTAGTAATCTCTAGTAATTGACTAATTTGTTAATTAGGAAGGTGATAAATGAGTGATCATAGGATGAAAAATTAAATTTGTTTATCTGTTATGAAACTGTCTGTAGACCCGGTTTTGCTGTGCAGTGTAGTTACTGAAGTTAGTGACACTGAGTTGTGCTAAGATGGATTAACTGAACTGCATGTTTTCATGTACTATTGTGTCTTCAGTCTTGCCAATAGACTTTTTGCTTGCAGGTGTGGTTAATGACAGGGGAAAGACGTATGGCATCTATGCAGTGTCAGTGGCAAAACATTATGAAACTGGCTATTCAGAGAAGTGGCATGTATATAGAAGATATTCAGACTTCCATGACCTGCACCAGAAAGTTAAGGACAAGGTGAGCATGGCAAGCATGATTATAATGGTGAGGCATAATCTTTAAGATTCTGTCATCATTGTCCAGCCCACTCTTAGACCTAACTGTTGTGTTACAGATAACAAAAAACAGGATTAAGACATTTCTAGAGGTCTTTTTTTTTCTGCTTTCTTTCATTTTTTTTTGGGAATGCAGTCACAGCATATTCATTCAGAGTGTTCTTTCTGGATTTCCCTATTCAAATAAATACATCCCCATGCTCATGCTCCATAACATGAAGGAAGTGCGGCTTCATGCATTAACCTCAGCATTGAGTGGAATACTCCATGACTTTACCCCTGTGCTGACCACTAGTAGGCCCCAAGAATGAGTCAGGATTTGGTGGTAAAGAGAAAAACTGCTTACTGGCTGGGAGTCCATCCCATAACAGCCATGATAGATGATTTTCATAAAAATTTGATCTAAGAATGTTTTACTTGAACATGTTGTGTTTTTCTGTTTTATATGTTTGGAACCCAATTTAAAGTTCCTCTTTTTTAAGGTTTTAAGGTTTTACTTGAACATGTTGTGTTTTTCTGTTTTATATGTTTGGAACCCAATTTAAAGTTCCTCTTTTTTAAGGTTTTCCCTCATGTAACATTCAAGTTCAGTAATGCCAACTCATTAAACCCAGAGTTATATTTTTTCCCCTCTTGCTCCCACTTTGGAGCATAGGTCTGATTTCTCAGTAGCGTTACATTACATCCATTTAAAATATTTCTCAGTTTAGTGTTTTAATCCAATAGTCCCTGAAGAAACTTTAAATAGGGGTTTTACTGTATCATACAGTCATTCACAACCAGTGCTTGTATAATAACTGTTGAAAGATTATATATGTTTTCTTGTCATTTGCACATTTGCTCATGTCAGCCTTTAGAAGGTCATTGTCAGGCCATTTGTATGTAGGGTAATTTTTATTCCTGAAAGCATTTAATTTTGTTATAAAATTAAAGCAATCCATACAAAGCTCATTAATTTTGCATTTAAATTGACTATGGCCTTAGGAAATACAGTCTTCAGTGTCCAACATGTTTGATGTGTTCTTGCTGTGAGAAGGCATGTCAGAGCTGAGTGAAGAAATCCTTTGGTTCCCATTGTGAAGACTCTGTAGAGATTCTAAGTACCTCNCGGTAAAAGCAGACTCCGAAACGTCGGTTAACACCACATATACACGGTGCCAAATCCCAGAAGACTGCTTTCTTCAAAGTCACCGCCGTGAAAGCCTCAAATCTTACAAGAAATCCTTTGGTTCCCATTGTGAAGATTCTGTAGAGATTCTAAGTACCTCTTGCTGTATTGTTTTGTTTAAGTCATCATTTTGTGTTTGTATCATTATTTTTCAAGGGTTAGTGTTGAACATTCCATCTGTGAGATATCCCCATAGGAAAAGGTCACATGGATTTAAATCTGATGAAACAAGTGGCCACTCAAAACTTCTGCCTTGGACATGTGTAGGATTTGAGGTTCTCACAGCAGTGGTGATGAAGAGTTCTATGTTCTTTGAAAGTGTAGTGCATTGAAAGTGAACTGATATTTTGGAAGAACATGTTGCCTCCATCTTCAGGGTCAAAAAATGAGCCAAGCAAGAAAACAGTGGCTTATTCCTTGACCCTGAAGATGGAGGCAATGTGTCCCCCTGAAATGTCAGTTGACTTTCAGCAGACTACACTTCATTATATCGCAGAAGATGGAACTCTTCATGAGGAAGTCTGTTTGAAAGCACTGTTGTTTCCAAATGTTTCCTTTAAAAAAATCCAACACAGTACCACCTCTGAAGCCTGGTTCCTTCTTGTTGGAACCAGGCCTTACCCATGTCAACACCATGACCAATGGGAAAGTGACAGAGTCATTCTGCAAAACATTGAAGTAAATCTGAGAACTGACTATGTCTTTGATAGATGCAAGTCCGAATGTGTCATTACTGGAAAGAGTACACTATGCTGTAACTTGTTGAGGATGTAAGGTAACAGTAACAGTGTGTTGATTTTGTAAAACCCAGTAATGAACATTCTATTTGTTCAGATAACCATCTAAATAAGAATGGGCTTCATGAGAAAACTGTATCTTATTTAAAATGTCTGCCTCATTCTTTAAAAAGTCTGACAGGCCATTGCAAAACACAAAAAGTCTGTGTTTCCCTAAGTCACTTAAATGTTGGGATAAATTTATCTTGTAAGGATATGTCGAGAAGTTAGATTGGTAAGTTTCTCTCACTGTTCAGTAGCTTGTATTAATTTGTTGTGAAAGATACTGAAGGCTATTCTCAGGACTCTTTTA
>NW_019732856.1:0-19403 GCF_002891405.2 Cryptotermes secundus | reverse complement strand
TTTTGTTTAAGTCATCATTTTGTGTTTGTATCATTATTTTTCAAGGGTTAGTGTTGAACATTCCATCTGTGAGATATCCCCATAGGAAAAGGTCACATGGATTTAAATCTGATGAAACAAGTGGCCACTCAAAACTTCTGCCTTGGACATGTGTAGGATTTGAGGTTCTCACAGCAGTGGTGATGAAGAGTTCTATGTTCTTTGAAAGTGTAGTGCATTGAAAGTGAACTGATATTTTGGAAGAACATGTTGCCTCCATCTTCAGGGTCAAAAAATGAGCCAAGCAAGAAAACAGTGGCTTATTCCTTGACCCTGAAGATGGAGGCAATGTGTCCCCCTGAAATGTCAGTTGACTTTCAGCAGACTACACTTCATTATATCGCAGAAGATGGAACTCTTCATGAGGAAGTCTGTTTGAAAGCACTGTTGTTTCCAAATGTTTCCTTTAAAAAAATCCAACACAGTACCACCTCTGAAGCCTGGTTCCTTCTTGCTGGAACCAGGCCTTACCCATATCAACACCATGACCAATGGGAAAGTGACAGAGTCATTCTGCAAAACATTAAAGTAAATCTGAGAACTGACTATGTCTTTGATAGATGCAAGTCCGAATGTGTCATTACTGGAAAGAGGACACTATGCTGTAACTTGTTGAGGATGTAAGGTAACAGTAACAGTGTGTTGATTTTGTAAAACCCAGTAATGAACATTCTATTTGTTCAGATAACCATCTAAATAAGAATGGGCTTCATGAGAAAACTGTATCTTATTTAAAATGTCTGCCTCATTCTTTAAAAAGTCTGACAGGCCATTGCAAAACACAAAAAGTCTGTGTTTCCCTAAGTCACTTAAATGTTGGGATAAATTTATCTTGTAAGGATATGTCGAGAAGTTAGATTGGTAAGTTTCTCTCACTGTTCAGTAGCTTGTATTAATTTGTTGTGAAAGATACTGAAGGCTATTCTCAGGACTCTTTTAAGTAATGTTTTAAAATAGGTCATGGATGTTTCCTTCCACATCCCTCCTAATTTATCATTTATCATGCCATCAAGTTTCACTCAGCGTAGCATAACTGTATTAGTTGAAACGGAATCATATGACTGCTAATAAGTATCAAGGCTCGGTAGTGTAGTTGGTTGAGGCGCTATGCTACAAGCTGGAAGGTTGTGGGTTTGAGTCGCGATGAGGTGGATTTTTTTCGATTGACCTAATCCTTCCAGCCGCACTATGGCCCAAGGATTGACTCAGCCTCTAACAGAAATGAATACCAGGAATGTTCCTGGGAGTAAAGGTCAGCCAGCATGTAAGGCTGACAACCTCACTGCCATCTGTGAGGCAACTATCCAGAGAAAATGTGGGAGCCTTGACATCTCACAACCCTTTGGGCCTTCATGTCCTGTTACAGGGATAGCTTTACCTTTAAGTAACAACGAGTGTACGCGCACACGCACACACACACACACACACACAGAACATCATCCCGAAGATGAAAATAGCAGGTTTAGCACAATATGACACACTGTGTTTTAGTATGGTGATCTTGGGAAGCTGACATTTCCTGGTAAGAAGACTTTTCACAATATGGAACGCACCGTGCTGGAGAAGAGAATGAAGATGCTAAATGATTACATGCAGATTCTGCTGCAGCATGGGGTCATAGATACACACCCACAGTTGCAGAGAATGCTGTTGGCATTCCTTGAGCAGGGGGACTATGACAAAGGTGTAACTGGAGGACAGATAGCTCGCACGGTAACTGCCTCAGACATATATGATACTATCAGTATGAGATACTGTTCACCATCTTATACCAAGCTTCAGACCACACTAGCATTTCTCACATGCAGTGTAGTTTAGCCAGAAACAGTTGCACACTTGATAGCTTTCTGTCTCTTCTACCATCTTCTGTCTTTTATTCATTCCTTCCTCCTTTCTCTCTTTATCTATTCATTTTCTCTTTTTGCCCCCTCCAGTGCCTCCATCCCTCCCTCATTATGTTCATCTTCAGCCCTTCTTTCCCTCCTCCTTCCATCCCCTGTCTTGTTTTTCCCTCGTTTGTTATCCTACTGTCTGATTTCCAAAATTTCAGTCATCTCTGTGGAGTCTCCATAACCTACATTCGTGATTGTTGTCTGCATGAGCAGTAACATAGTAATGTGTTTGCTCAGTGGTGTCTTCCCCACCCCCAAGTTTGTTGCCAAACCTGGGCCTCCATATTTGGAAGTCAGCAGCCGAGGTCATATTAATGAAGCATTTCAGTAAATAGCATAATATTTTACAAAGTCATTGTTGTCACTAGAAATGCAATTTTTGGCTAAAATTTTAGCAAAAATGGTGTGTTTCAAATGTTGTGAAATTTCAATGATGGAGTTTGTGCCAGCATGCATGCTCATTACCAAGGAGGTTAGCTTGCTTTTGACGTGTGGGAAGTGCGTATTTTTAACCCAGGTCATCATGACTGAGTTTCTATGACTTTTCAGAATTTGTGCATGCAAACCATTGGATAATGCATAAAACTGGCCATGACTGCTATCTCGTACAACCCTACTGACCCATTCATAATCATTTGAATCAGCATTGTGTAACTGCCTACTGATGCATGTGCCATGTTTCTGTAGCTGGACACACTAGTGAACCCTCTGAAGAGTTCAATGCGAACTGTTGGGCAGGCAGTACGCACCATGCCTGACAATCTCATGAGTACAGTGGATGGTGTAATGGATGGCATAAGCAAGGTATTCCAGGGGAAGACAATCCGTGCACCTTGTTTTTATGAGTCCATGAAGGTTGGAGCATCACTTCATGTTGATGTGAGTACTTAATGAAGCCATGCTAATGGACCAATACTCTTCCTAAAATTTTGATTTATGTTTAACAGTGCTTAGGTGTTTGAAGTCTGTAAATGGTAAAGTTGTGCTTATACTCAACTAAGCACCAAACCATGAAGATTTATGGGGGAATGGTGGTAAAACTCCACTCAGTCTTAACCTCAGCACTAGCCAGAGACATGTAATCGCTGTCATACCCCCCCCCCCAAAAAAAAAGAGCCTGTAATACCTATTAAAAATGATGCTGGGTGAGCCCAAGAGCTGGTTTCGAAGTGGTGGTTAAGAGAAAAGTTCTGGCCTTATCAGGAATAGAGCCCCCTCTCATCCAACCCATAGCCTAATCACTACAGACTGAGCTTTCCCAGCTCCCATTGGAAGTCTGTACTAGGAGAAATTATGTACCAAAGTAAGTTAAAGCACACATACATGTATGTACTTTTTGATTTACAGTTTTACTGCTTTCTGTATTCAGATGGGAGCATTTGACATTTGTTGACAACTGGGTGAGCCCACTGAATTAATATTCAAAAGTGCCTGTGTTCAATCCTGATTGATAAAGTAATAAAGGACACAAAATATATAAAATCTGCCCATGTAATGACACTAGTCACCCAAAGCCAGGAACAGAGCACATTGCTTGGTTTAAGGCAGGGCTTATACCAAAGATGTACATGTGACACAATATACAGTGCAATGTACAATATCACAAACTCATTTCAGAACTGTGGGTTTGAGATTGACAGTTGAGACCAGAGAGACACAACAGCAATATGATAAGCACGCTAGTGCCACGTGACTTCGACGTGTGTTGTGTTTTATGTTGCATATCTCTGGTGTTGACCCTGCCCACCACATATATCTTAGACAGTCAACGATATTCTACTTAATTATTCCACGTGTCGTTGCAAAGAAAATTGTAACCATTTCTTACTATCATCTGTCTATTCTAGACTGATGACAACATCCCACTGCGAATTATGCTGCTTCTTATGGACGAGGTATTTGATCTCAAGTCTCGCAACCAGTGGCTTCGTCGACGGATAGTGACGCTCCTGCGTCAGATTATACGCACCATGTTTGGTGACATTGTGAACAGGAGGATATTAGATTATGTGTCTGTAATGACCAGCCCTGAGCAGGTTGCAGACTACCTCCGAGCATTCAAGTAAGTTCTCGTCAGTGATGTGGTAGAAGATTGGCTACATCGTTTGAATGAGCAAGATTTTCCTGTGGTGTTAGCTTCCTTCTAAACAATTCCCAGTGAGACAAGTACTATATTCACTTAACTTATGCACCTTTTTTACCCGCAAAAGCATGTCTGAAATTTGTTAAGCATTCTGTATTTCAGCATCCCATTGTGATTGTTCAAATTAGCATCCATTGTTTATCTTCCGTCAACATTGCAACATTTTTTACATTCTACACTTTAATACTACAGGTTTCGGCCTCAAATGGCCATCTTCAGGTGTTTTTATGTTACAGATATTTTACTAAAACTGTGTTAAAACTGCTACACTGTTTTAATTCATGTTAAAATCACACATTGTAGTCTTCTTAAGTAAAACGAGATAAAATTCATTAAAACTTCTGTTGCATATTATTTCACCTCACCCGGGGTGTCATCATTTTCGTAAATGTATGGAGGTGTTTTTCTCGGCAGCTTGCCCCTCACGTTCATGGTTTACTTTCAGTTTTTGACTGCCATATGCTCCTGGTTTGTGTGTTCTTCCTCCATAGTGTGTGGTGTTGTTTTTACTAGACTATACACCACACATTTTCCCGACGATGCATTAGCTGCTGGATACTTGGATCATAGAAGGTCTCATTTGGATTGTTTAGGAAGTCCACTGCAGAAATGACATCATCATTGTCTTTGAATTGCTTACCATGAAGTGGCTTCTTTAGCCATGGAAAGAGGAAGAAGTCACTCGATGGCAGGTCTGGTGAATATGGTGGATGGGGAGAATTTCATAGCCTAAACTGGCAGCAAGTGTCGTCGTAGCATGAGCTGGTGCATTGTCTCCCAGCATTTTGTGTCACTTTTTCTTGATTTGCTCCTGTAATTTTTTCAGAAGGTTCTGGTACTATTCACCAGTGATGGTGACGCCCTTTTGCATGTATTTGGTCATCATGACACCCCACCGATCCCAGAACATGCTCTACATCACCTTTCCTGATGGCGGCTGGGATTTAGCCTTCTTTAGTGGTGACGAGTCTGCACGTTTCCACTGCTTGCTCATTTCCTTTGTTTCAGGGTCATAATGATAGACTCAACATTCATCCGTTGTGATCAGGTGGTCGAAAAATTCCGCCTTTTTGTCTTGACACAACTGCAAAAATATCTTTGCCACATCCATCCGTTGCTGTTTTTGAACTGGTGTCACCAATCGTGGCACCCAACGTGCAGCGACCTTTGTCATGAGCAGGGCCTGGATTTTGATGACCTGAAAATATCTGAAATATGATCTATAAAATGACCAAAAATATTTAAAAAACGACCTAGAAATTAAAAAGAAGGCCTAAAAAGTAATTTCTAAATGTTCTTATTTGCATATTGAAAAAAATATTTTCTTCATTGTTGTCCTTTGAAATAAACCAGCGTCTCCTTGCATTTTAAAATATATGTTTTTATGATATCGAGATTTTGTTTGAAGTAATTGACCCTCTGCACCTGTGGGGCGATAGCCTTTACAGAGACGTGTGACATAGAATATTATATCTTCCTAGATGTAGTGTCTCATTATAACAACAATGTGAATATCACAACATTTCGTTTAGTTTCCAATTTCTTGATTTTATGACACCCCTCTGCATTTCTGAGGCATCAGTTTTACGAGTTTATGACATAGCGGTGGCTTAGAAAGCGGTGCGGGATAGTAACGGCATCTCTGGCGGCTTAGAAAGAAAAATAATGTGCCCTCTCACAAAAAATCTATTATATTTAGCGACAGAGGCTAGAGATACAAAACAAAATTTACTTGAAGAACATAGATTTCTACCTCATGAATCAAATATCTTTAGTTTGATCAATGAATGTCAATTATTAAAAAAACATGAAAGATAACCAAAATTGATGTAAAACGTGAAAAAATGACATAAAGACTTGTAAAAATGACCTAAAACTTAAAACATACAAAATATGACCAAAAAATGCACAATAAAATTCAAAATTCACATTTTTATAACCAGAGGTTCATAATTGGGGCTTTAGTACTTAAAAGCAACGTTTACTACATAAAGAAAAAAGATGACATGTCATCAAAATCCAGGCCCTGGTCATGAGTAACTCATCATGGATGATGTTGAAAACCGACCCATGGCTAATGTGGACCTCATGAACAATAGCTTCAATAGTTATATGCCTATCAGTTAGGATCAAAGCTTCTACCTGTGCCAGAATTCCCAGTTCCTCAGCGAGAGATGGTCTTCCACTTTGGGGTTCATCTTGGAGGTCTGTCTGTCCACAATGAAAGTGCCTCTTCCACCTGACCGCTGTGTCATATGGTGGTACACCTTCTTGATACACAGTGGTCATCTGGTCATGGATCTCCATGGCAGACATCCCTTGCAAATACAGGAACCGTATCACAGCGCAAGCCTCCACTTTCTCAACCGACATCAACATTTCGCTTTTGCCCCTTCTGGTGGCTCCCTCTGTCCACTTGGTACAGGAAAATTCGACTGTTCGGCAAGCTCAGGAAATGTTCTATCTCTTATATAGAATGATATTGTGGAATAATGATTTTCTCGTGGTGATAATTGAAACATTATGACTTCCCATTGTATAATTAAGTTAGGAGGGAAGTATTGTACAATGTTCTCAAAGAGTTTGGTGTACCTATGAAACTAGTTAAAAAAAACAAACTCCGTGGCGTGTAGTCTGCAAGTGTACTATACTGACCAAGCGACCGCCACTTGTCAGTAAAGTTAGTGCCAACTTTTGCAGATAGAGGGTGTTGCGTAGTCAGCACAACAGATCCCCACGGCTGTTAATCTCGGTTTTCTAGATCGTATGAAACTAGTTAGGCTGATTAAAGTTTGTTTAAATGAAATGTATAATAAAGTCCATATAGGTAAACATTTGCCTGATAATTTTCCTATCCAGAATGGTCTAAAACAAGGAGATGCTTTATCGTCACTGCTTTTCAGCTTTGCTTTAGAATATGTCATTAGGAAGGGCCAGGAAAACCAAATGGGACCGAAATTAAATGGGACACTTCAGCTGCTGTTTTATGCTGGTGATATGAATCTACTGGCAGATAATGTAAATGNTCGTCACTGCTTTTCAGCTTTGCTTTAGAATATGTCATTAGGAAGGTCCAGGAAAACCAAATGGGACACTTCAGCTGCTCTTTTATGCTGGTGATATGAATCTACTGGCAGATAATGTAAATACCATAAAAACAACACAGAAACTTTAATTTACTTTAGTATGGAGGTTGGCCTACAAGTAAACCCAGAGAAAACTAAGTATATGTTGCTGTCTCATCACCAGAATGTAGGGCAAAATCATGACATGAAGATGGCTAACAGATACTTTGAAAATGTGGCACAGTTTAAATATTTGTGAACAACAGCAACAAATCAAAATTTGAGTCAGGGGGAAATTAAGAGAAGATTGAACTCGGGTAATGCTTGCTACCATTCAGTCCAGAACCTTTTCTTTTCTCGTCTGCTTTCAAAAAACTTAAAAATTAGAATATGCAAAACTATCATTTTGCTTGTGGTTCTGTATGGGTGTGAAACTTGGTCTCCGACATTAAGGGAGGAACATAGACTAAGGGTGTTTGAGAACAGGGTGTTGAGGAGAATATTTGGACTGAAGAGGGATGAAGTGACAGGAGGTTGGAGTAAACTGCATAATGAGGAGCTTCATAACCTGTACTCATCACCAAGTATAATTAGAATAACCAAGTCTGTGAGATGGGAAGGTCAGGTAGCATGAGTGGGGGAGAAGAAGAATGCACATAGGATATTGGTGGGAAAGCCAAATGGAAAGAGACCACTGGGAAGGCCAAGGCATATGTGGGTGGAAAGTATTAAAATGGATCTTAGAGAGATAGGATGTGATGGTATGGATTGGATTAATGTGGCTCAGGATAGGGACCAGTGGAGGGTTCATGTGAACACTAATAAACTTTTGGGTTCCTTAAAAATCCTGGGAAGTTCTTGAGTAGCTGTGTGACTGGCCACTTCTCAAAAAGGGCTCAGCTTTGTTAGTGACTGAGTGAGTAGTCACTTGGGGGGACAGAGGTAAACATATTAATTAGGGAATGCCATGTACACATGTGATACACTATCATACCACTCACCTGGAGGTATTCATTTAAACCACAGAACACAATGCTTGTGTCAGGCTGAGATGTGAATATAAGAAGGCTGTGTTGTTTGCTGCTTTGTAACATTCAGTACAGACATGAGTCATATGATGACTGTATTATGCACAGACAATCCTTCTGGCCAAATGGCTACAAGGCAGAGCCTCGTCTACCCCGAGATGAAGCGATCCGTATGCGGACTCGAGTTGCTGCTAAAGTGGCCCTGCTTTCCAGCCTGTCTGGTGAGTGTCAAATTGTTTCAGTTATCTCTCAATACAATGTCCTATCTTCAGAGTTTATAGTTTGGGTGTAATATTTGTTGTCTTTGTGGCCCCTGGCTAACTTATGTACTCTGCATAATTTAGTCTACATTGTTTCTCTGAATATATTTGTAGATGAATTGAAGCACATAATAGGGAGCGAAACCACGAGACGAGGACTCTTATGCGTGTTTGAACTATTTCAACATCCTATGCTGAACCGCCGCCTGTTATATGTCTTGCTGGAGGGTGTGCTGGAAACTTTGTTTCCCCAACATAATCTTGCACAGATCTTCCGTAAACTCCATTCTCGTTCTGGCAGGGTTCGTGATGACTTCAAGACTTCACAAAGGACAAGAAGTGACCTTCGCAGGTGATCACCTTTTTTTTTCTCTTTTTTATTTTCATCTTTGATTGTATAAAAGCAGTGCAACGTTCTTCTATCCTCCCATAACTTTGTATCCATTAAATCCTTCTGAACTACAATTTCTATTAAGTATTCTCTTAACCCGATGAAATTGAATATTCCTTCTCTCCACTAAGGTCTGTTTCCACTGCTTATGTTAATATCACATGTCTCAGTGACTAAAGACAAGGTTCAGATTGGTAATTGGATTTATTAACAACGTACAGGTCGTAAGTATAAATAATTATAGCACTGTTACTCACACTACAAAGCATTTGATGCTAATCTCTTCAGTGCATCTGCACTAGTCTTCACAGATTTATAACACAGGAACTATAAGGGTCTAGTGGTCAGCATTCCTGGCTACAGATCCAGAGGTTCAGGTTCGATTCCCAGCACTACCAGATTTTTTCAGAAAAGTAGTGGATCTGGAACGGGGTCCACTCAGCTTCGTGATGATAACTGAGGAGCTATTTCAAGGAAACAGTGGCTCCGGTCTAGAAAACCGAAATGAACGGCTGTGGGGATTTGTTGCACTGACCATGCGACACCCTCTATCCGCAAAAGTTGGCACTAAACTGCGCCGACAAGCGGCAGTTGCTCGGTTAGTATAGTTTGCTTGCAGACTAAAATCACGGAGTTTGTTTGAGTTTGGAACTATAGGGTCTCTCTGAATTACACACTCTGAATATTGCTGCACTGTAGCACACATAAAGTCTTCAGATCACATGTTAAATCTTCACAGGCTGACTACTTGTACTCCTCTGTACTCCTCAAGCTTACTGCTTGCTTGCTATTTGCGTACTTCTGCTGCCGCTACCACTCGTAACTCGTAACTGCCTTGAACAAATTCTTCCACTCTTACTCACATGGCTGCAGGACAAACATGGACCTACAGTAAACACATATCATGTAATTGCTGTCCAGCCATTCTATTCGTGCGTCGGTTGGACCTACAGAAAACACAGCTTCCTCTATTGTTGTGTGTTGGATTGTGTTTACAGAGCTGTTTCCTGGCAATGCATTGAGCAAATCCTTTATATTAATATGAAATTAAAATATTTGTTTGTTTTAGATTTGCAACTTTTAGAGAAGACATATTTTTGTACCAGGTTAAATTATGTCACATTTGGGATTGTTATGAATTTTTGTATTTGCTGCCTAAACAGTGTGATTTATTTGCTTCTGTTACTTGTTTCCTTAGAGACACATTTAGAACTACTTATGCTAGTCATCAGATATTCTTATTGCTATTCATGTCAGTCTTCAAGCCATAATCTTAAATGTTGTACCCCACATTTCATTTCTGAGTGAACTGCTTCGTTCTTTCTGCCCCATGCTTTTCCATTGTTGGTGCCTTTGTGAACTGCGTGATGTTGCTTACTTAGTGCAGGAATGTTTGGTTGTAGGTTGTTTGCAGCCATATGAGTTCACTTTGAAAGGTTTCCCCATTTAGTGACAATAAACTAGACAGTCTGAACCAAATTATGACCTGGCTGAAGCTGCATACAACTTGCAAGAACTTGATATTTGCTTAGAGAAGAGTTTATGAGCTTTAGGAACCACTCAACAAAGGAATTTATGTGCTTACATGCTATCATTTTTAAACTTTGGTGAATGCCATATTGAAACATGGGTTAATTTTGTTTGCATTTGATGTCAGTGAATGGTAGAAAGGATTGTGTATCTAACTTGTGTTACGAAGGTTCCTAGTTCAGATCTTCCCAAGACAGTGTTTCTTTTTCATGTAGGTTTCTTGAGTTAGTCCATTAAAATTCAGGGATGATACTTTTCTTCTTATATTCATTTGAATTTGTGCTTTCCTTTTATTTCTGGCATATATAATGTAAGCGAACCAACAGCAGAGAGTGTGTCCTACCAAGAATTAATATTTGTATCATCTTTGTAGTGCCAAAATGTTTATCTGTTTTATAACTTTCAGAAATAATGCATGGCTGTAGACGGACGTATACTACCGTAGAGCATGACACAGTTTTGCTTATAACAGTCACATGCAGACTGCATTCATTACCTTGGTTTGGTTTGTGCAGGTGATAGCGGCCCACCTTAGATGCAGGCTAGTCAACAAGAAACTACTCAACATATGCCATGTGATCCTGTCTCTGTGCTGCACATTCCCACGAAACCTTTTGGCAAATATTGAACATTCTTCAGTGTTGTCAAGGATCATGTGATAATCAGGGTTCAGATTGGAACTGACTTTAGCATTTCCTTTCTGACCATTGGTTGTAACATGTTACCACCATGCACTTATTTCAGCAGAGTGCTGAAGAGATATCATGCATTATGATATTTATGTTTTATTATTGTCTGTGTTCAGTATGGTTCACAGAGTCTACATGGATGAATGTTGGGGACCAATCATAGAGAGATAGAAGTGAAACCTCCTTTCACATGCAACTCAGACAGCAGTTATCGTTATCACAGGACAGGTGTTCACAGTGTAAATACTGCATAGCAGAAATGTGACAGCTTGGCTATTGCAAACATAAAACTGTTGCAAGGTTATAGCAACACCTCTAATACTGTGGTGGCAATTTTCTGACGGTATATGACATAAAGGTATTACTGATTAAAAGAAATTACATGGACTTATAAAACAGCATAAAATTTGTATCTCTAAACCAGAAACTAACATTTTTAACTGATCACGTTTGGATCTGTGCTCAGAGTGAAACCTGGTTCTTCCCTGCACAATAAAATGTGTCTGATTTAGTTCACTTGTTTTCTGCTGTAAAGAACAGGTCACTTTCAAAAGGTATCTCACTCACTAGTGGGCATAATTGTCTGCAGATTTATGTGAAAAAATTTGTTAGTATTTCAACATGTCCGATGGACATGACACATTCCTTGTCTGCCTGCATATCTGTGACCAATAATTTTTAATTAAATTAAGAATAAATTTTCTTAGAGCTTAATGCCTCTTAAGAATTTGTGGAAAACTTTGTCTTAATTGGAGATAAACAGGTAAATAATTCCATTTCTGAATTCCGTGAATGTAGTACTTGTCACCAGTTGTCACCATGAGAAGTGAAATTTTTAAAGTAACTTCAGGTCCCAAGCCTGCTGAGGGTCTGTTCATCTCCAAATGATTGGACTCTAACCTTCAGAGAACTGAACACTTGAAATTGTATAAACCTCACAAGTTTAAAAGCAGGGTCAGTGATAATCAATCTAATTATAGCTTGAACAGTGGGGTTATGCAATACATGACTGGGCTTTTCCACACTGAAGCCTCCTGTTCTTCAGTATCAGCCAATTCCATCAGAGTACTGATACTTTGTTGTACAGTTTAGCGGAAATGAATGTTTTGAAACTGGAAAAGTAATTTAAACAGTTGGTAGTATTTACTTTTCTAATGTATGACAGAGCAAGGTATGATAGTGAATGCAGTACGATGAAAGTTGAACTAAAAAAAAAAATCTCTTTTATCATCCAAGCCAACCTGCTAAAGATAAGCAGCTGTGGAAGAGTAGCAGTCAGCACATCACAGGACTTTTTATCATTCCAAATATATCTGTAATTTGTATGAGAAGTCTTATTGTGCAACTGTCAGTGAGGACAGGGACAGGTAATCATAGTCACTTGGCACTACTGAACATATTATGTCTTTGTGTTTCCATTCCTAGTTGTACAAATTATATATTCTCCCCAGTTAACACAGTTTTAGTGTAAGTTATTGAATGTTAGGAAGAGTGATGTGGATTATTTCTCTGCGTGATTAGAAGGATTACCTCATATAATTTACAATGATAATCTTATTCAGAGGTTTCTCCCATTTGTAAGACCATTATTTAGATGAATTGCAAAAAATGTTCTGTTGTGCCTGCTGTCTTTAGCCTGTCCTCTCTTATGTTTATATAATATGACCCACTTTTGGCTGCAGACAAATTATTACATTTGGTATGGATATATACACTGAAACATGGGAAGCAATTAGATTTTTAGTCATGTTAGTCCATTAACAGATAAACAAGAATATTCCACTTTTTCTCATTTTTATTTCAGTTGTCATTATGGTTACAGTGAAATTTGATCTTGTGGGAATGTGACACCGTGTAGTCCAGTGTATTTATTGACATTCTGAAGGAAGGTAGTGTCTCCATCATACTGCAGTCTGCTTCTTGCTGTTAGTTGCGTGGCTTATGCTTTGATGCTGAAGATAGAGGCAGTCTGATCCTCTGAAACACTGGTGAACTTCTACTGGACTACATGGCGTCATTACTTATTTCACTAAACCATTTACTTGATTCCAGTGAAATTTTGTATATAGTATATAGTAAAAGTTGTAAGTTAACTGAATTTTCAGCCCCGTAAATCTGTCAGTGTTCCCACTACACAATGCACTGCTGTGAAAATTCGTTTGTGACACACTGTTGACATTTCCAGATGCGTAGAGCGGTCTCAGTTCACTTTTAAATCAGATGCATGACTGCTTGACTGCTTGTTTCAGTTATTGAACTCAGTTTTGAGATTGAATGAAAATTGCCATGCAAGACCTTACTGAAATTTATTTATTTCCTTATTCAGAGTTTATTTAACATGCTGTCAGTAGCAAAGACTATATAGCAATAATGATATGTAAAGAATGTGGCCTAATTTGAAATATTATATTGATATTTGCTGAAGGGTGTTGAGGAAAACCATGTAAACATCAGAATAGTCCATCTCTGGACCAAGATTTAATGCAGAACCTCTCAAATATGAAGTAGGCATGCTACATACATGAGTGTGACATTTGGTACTGAAATCTGTTAAAAAGAAAATTAATTTTGTCTCTATTGGAAAATTAGGAGTGACATTACTTGAAAATGTGTACCTTTGTCATAGCTAGGTGCTGCACTTCATGTACTCAGAATCCAGTCATACTATCCAGTTTTCAAGGAATACAGAATATGGGTTTCAATAAGCTGTTCAACATAAATAAGCCCTTTTCATGAAGATGCTGACAGGGAAATCACTGTTGACAGAACAGCACTGCCCATGATCAGCATGTTCTGTGCTCTGTTAGCACACTGTTTTACTGTAATCTCATGCAGCACCATAGTGATTGTATTATATACAGAGATATATACACCACAGTGAAAAACATTTACTGATAAGAGTTAACAGATAAGTTGTTTCTAGTGATGGCATTTTTATAAAACTGACAAAATTTGATAAAAGCGAATTTTGTATTGCTGTTTTTCAGAAACAGATCATTGATATTATTATGATAAGCCACATTTTTTCCATTATATGTGTTTTTTACATGATGGGAGTTTTTTTAAAATAGTGAAGTGTAACGTGTGAGCTTCATTTCTTTTGAAATAGGGCCTCTGGAAATATTATGTACTTTGTTGCAAAAAGTAATTGACCACTCTTTTTTGATAACAGAAACATGCTGAGCCATGTAATAATTTGTCTACCTTTGAACTAAGTGTGTGATGTACTGATGAATATTTTGTGTGTGGATGTATGTTGTGTTGCACCTTAAGGGTGCAGATGTGCAGAAACTGAATGATGACATATTTTTAAGAAGTGTGCCATTGGTTGAAAGAAGAATGCACTTTTAATACTGTACTCATAGCTCTAGGGTTTCGTGTTGTAAACCTATGTGTTGGGGATCTCCATAGTCGGTCTGCAGTGGGCTTTGTTTTTTAGTGCTAGAGCTCACTTCCCACTGGATGTCTTGCAGCCCCAAAGGAGACTTGAATGAAAAAACTGTGTTCCTTTTCAAAAGAACTTCTATATTTTTTTACTTTTTTCTGAAAACCCAGGTTTAATATTGCAGCACGTAGTTTGGAGAGAACAGCTGTTTATTTTAATCATATTATCCTGATGATGCATTTTGAACATAGGCTCTAGAGTCACCTCACTTTTAGCGAGTGAGCAGACAGCTTATTACCAACATGCTCTGGTTGAGAGGGATCACCTGAGTGGTTGGGTTCATGTATTCATGTTTGATTCATCTGTCATTGTTTCAGGAGCCACTGTATATCATCTTCCTGAAATTTTACCTACAGTCTGACAGTTATCAACTTTGAACATGTTCATAGTCAAGTTCTTGAAGACATTTCTACAAAGATTTTTTTCATCTCATCACTTACTATAAGGCTGCTTGTTGGTTGAGGAACGTTTCATATCACTCATTTTAGCAAGTGTTCAAACTTCTCTCCAAAAATACATATGACCCTATAAATGTATGTCATCCGCAGGCATAACTTTGATGTATACTTTTACTTTTATATCAGGTATTGATATGAAAGCTTTGTATCAGTCATCATAGACTAAGCGGCATTTATGTTGTCATATATTTTATTGCTGCTTAGCTGCTGGAAGAATCATGAGCTGGTACATCTGTCAGTAAAGTGACTGGCTGTGGATAGGAAGACCTGGGTTCGATTATTAGAAAGAACAGAATTTGTTCTTTTCTTATCGAGAATAGTGCTGGAGTCCACCCAGGCTTTTGTCCAGTGGTACTAGGAGCTCTTACCATGGGATAAAGAGGAGTGTGACACTGACCATTCATCTCCATCTGTTGCCAAAATCCAGAATGTGTATGCTCATAGCTTTGCCTTCATATTATATGCCTTTATTTTGTGGTGCTAAGTACAGGATCGTTTGTATCTTTACCTAAAGAATCAGTTGCTTGAAACTGAAAGGCAAAACTGGATGAGGGGCATACCTAGTTTGGTTAGGATGTTCCATTGGTTAGCAACCTCTTGTGACAGCTCCAGACAAAAAATAATATGAATGTAGGATTTGAGGTTCTCAGACTGGTGGTTATGAAGGGTACTATCTTCTGGGATATAACACTGTGTAGTCAGTCGAAAGTCAACTGATTTTTCAGAGGAACATATTACTTACATTTACAGGGTCAAAGAATAAGCAGAGCAAGAAAGCAGCATGAAAGTAGGTGGTTCCACTTACAACCTGCTTTGATACTAGTTTCTTGCTTGACTTATTCTTTGGCCCTAAAGATGAAGATGATGTGTTCCTCCAAAACATTGGTTGACTTTCAACAGACTACACAGTGTTATGTCCCAGAAGACAGTGCTCTTCAAAATATAACATATCTGTGCTGCTTGGAAGTGCATTTATTTTAATTCTAATATGTTTTTACTGGCATAGAAGTGGTGGAATTCTCAAGTTTGTTTTCTGTTAAATGGTTAAGGAGTTTCTGTATACTGTAATGCTGTTGTTATTTAAAAAGTTGGGAATGTGGACAGTAAATAGGACTTTCTCTTCAAAAGATGACATATCTGTGCTGCTTCAAAGTGTGTTTATTTTAGTTCTAATGTAAGTTTACTGGCATAAAAGTGGTGGAATTATCATGTTTGTTTACTGTTAATAGGTTGAGGAGTTTCTGTCTACTGTATTGTTCTTGTGGTGTAAGATGTTGGGGATGTGGGCAGTGAGTTGTAAATAGGATGTCCACAGTCTGCATAAAACACCTAGTTCTTGATGTGAGTTAGAGCTTTTGTCTCTAACAAATTCCTGAACGTGGGTTAGTGTTATTGCTTTTACTTTAGCTTTCTGAAACTTTTCAGAAGTTAATCTGCCATTCCACTTAACTACATTTTCATGTGTGGCTACAATGTCTGAGATGTGTTTACCTAAAATTATTCCTGTGCCAACAGTAATGTTAGATGTAGAAGTCTGGCTTTCAGAAATAATTTTCATTGAATGTTGAAGATGTTCTGTTTTTGTGAACGTTGCAGTTGCCATCATCAGGGCTGTAGTCCGGAGGGGGGTTTTGGAAGCCCTTATATAGATTTGGCAGTGGGCAGTGAGTGGGAGGTGAAGGTGTGATTAGATAAAACAGAGGTCTTGGGTGCGCTCCAGTAGGGAAGGACCCCATGGTTGAGGAAAAGTTAATGCAGAATGTTTCAGTTTGCATGTGTTTAGGACAAGCGTTGTTTTATAGACCCTTTAGCAGCCATGTGAGAAAGACAAGAGGTGATGGTAGAGGTTTTTGGTGACCATATGATTAGGAAAAGATGAGCTTAAAACTTTTTTATCCCTGCGTGGTAAGTAGAAGCAGTTGTGGAAAGATTTTTAATTGACATGTAGATAGGAAAGTGGTGCTGAAAAAATTTTTTGACACCCAGTGTATAGCTTTGCACAGTTGAAATTTAGGGGGCATCTGATGAAGGTAATTGAATGGTAGGTCTGAAAAAAGTGAAGCCAGGCTTTACTTGGTCTAATCCATCATTGACATTGAAGTTATAGGGGTGTACTTTTATCGTACTTCGGAAAAATTTGAACACTGAACGTGACATATTTCTGATAGCTGCAGTTGTACATGAACCTCAAGCTCAAAAACCTAAGGGCAAGTGATGTCAAAGTTTACCAATGCCATTTGAAGACCCTTATCTGAAAAATCCATTATATAAAGAAAATGTTCATCTGATTAAGGATATGACTTTGTTTAAACATTTTATTATCTACTCAGTACACATGGGGTCACATGATAGTGTAGTTGTTGAGGCACTATGCTAGAAACTGGAAGGGGTTCGAGTCAGGAAGAGGTGTATTTTTTCAGTTTACCTAATATTTTAGGCTTTCATATCTGGTATTTATTCAGTTTGGACCAGTATTCAGGTTGCGTGTTGCAATGTGGTATGGACTTTGAATGCAAAATTGCATGGAGCTGTGTTCATCCAGAGCAGAATGGGCTGGACAGATGGGAACCAGTGGAAATGTCAGAGATAGCAGGTAGTCGCTCATTGTTGTAAAACATGCTCATAAGCCAAATGATATTAATTTGTGAGACCTCAGAGGCATATGCCAGAGGTTGAATACAAAAGCAATAATTGAATGAAATGTTAGCTGTCTTTTCATTGTAAGTTGAGAACTGGCTCATATGGCATGTTGAGCAAGGCTAGATTATGAATCTCCATTATTTCTAGCCAGTTAACATAACTCGAGATTATAATTTAACCGTTTTATAAATATCATAACAATATCACTTTGTCATGAAACTATGCACCTGTATGATACTCATTGAAAATAAGTTTCCTTCTTGTAAACTGAGTCATTATGTTCCCCATATAGATTCAGTGATATAAATGTCCAGTGATCTATCACATGTTCAAGTTAGCACAGCAATACTCTTCTGATGTGAGTATGACAAACTAATATTGGTGGATTTCCCATAGCTTGAACACCTCTTTACAAGTAATGCATAGCAAAAACATACTGCTTATTCATGAATATTGTAAACCATTGCTGTTGTTTGTGTGCCATATGATCATTGACTCTGATAGATTTCATTGACTGTACTGCCAGGTGGCTTGTCCATGCAATAGGGAGTATGAGTTAAGATAACTTACTCTGCCTGTTCCCTGTAGCCACCACTATGCTGAAACCACTCTTCAGTTCCATGCACTTGGAAGTCATGTATATTTCATAAACAGAATTTTAACACACCCATTTGAGAGCTGACACCTCTAGGTTACATCCCCTTAACCCATTAGTTCCAGAAGTTCTGTCCTAGCTGTGTTGGAAACTGACCTTTTTTTTTTTGTTCTGCATGAGATTGGTTGTTTGTAAGTGATGCAACATGATATAATCTTTGTGTAGTATCAGGTACATTAAGGCTGTGCCATAGCTCAAGCGATTAGTCGCTGGCTTCCCACCACGGCGGCCAGGTTTCCATCCTGAATCTGGTCAAGTGGGATTTGTGGTTCTCCGAGTACTTCGGTTTCCCCTGCCAATCTTCATTCCACCAATTGCTCCACAATCGCCCTCGCGTATCATCTGGGGCTTGTACAATAGGCCAGAAGTGGCCGCAGTACAAGGGACTTAGTCCCACCCCACTAGCAATAAAAAATCGGGTACATTAAACTCCCTGTCATCTGGCATATGTGGGGATTGGGGTGTGCTGGTTACATGAATCTGCTGTTTGCAAGAGGAAAACAAAAGAAACCAATATAGAGTCAGAGCAACACATTTTCAATTTAGTATTTGCTTGGGAGTTTACCCACATGATATATCAGATTAAAGAGTGAAAGATTGCAGATATATATACTGTAACACAATCACAAATGCGGTTAGCTTCTACAGTAAAGGCACCTGCCTGAGGGAAGACAACAGGTAGTGCTGCTGGTGGTGGCTGAGAGAACTGTCACATTGAGGGTGAACATATGTTTATCACAATTTTGTTTTTGAATAACTTTGTAGAAGTGGTGATTTTTCTTTGAAATATTTATTAGAATATGAGAATTCTGCGTGTTTGGATGCCAGGTATCTGGGATTTTGCTGTAATATGTCTCACAGTAGGATTCTTTGTTACTTCGATCCCCCCCCCCATGAACTCAAAATATTATGTTCTACATGCATTATGGTTACAAACACTGGACAGTGCTCTACCAGCACTTAATATACTCAAACCATCATGTAAGTTACAAATTGGTCAGTGTATGGGTAATAATATACTGTATGACTCCACCCTTTAATGCATTCAGAGCACCAGTCATTTTGCCCAAAAGGCAAGCTTTTGTACCTGTTTTGAAATACTGATATTTCAATGATATTCGTTTTAATGTTGTGTAAACTGTTGTCTGTTGGTAGCCATGGATTGTGA
>NW_019732855.1:31387-33070 GCF_002891405.2 Cryptotermes secundus | reverse complement strand
TAGCAACATTACTGCGATGGAGCAAGGGTTACGTACATGTAGATGCAGTTTTTTTGGGGGGAATTTGGAATCACTACAATTAGCCGGTGAGATTGAAAAAAACAAAAACTAAAACTGACCGGTAATAAGGACATGAACCGGAGAGCTTGGGTCTACAAGGAAGTTCAAGAAATTCCTGACTAATCAGAATGTTAACGCGGCAGCGTAAACCGCTGACAACGCGGAAGGGCTATATGAAATGGGCCATAAGCACTATGGCAGACGAAAAATGCTGAGTAGGAGGAGGCGGCCTACCAAAAGAGTCAACCCCTTTTTGATTGCCAACCAATAATCAAGCTACACCGACCCAAAGATCACGTCAGGGTAGGAGGACCCCTATACCCGGAAGACAACGAGTCAGCGAGCAGAGGTTATAAAAACCCGAGACAAACCATTTTAGGGGCTTCTTTTTGGCTTTTTGCCTATTCGATCTGATTCGATTCTATTCGGAATTATTACGCTATTTATGTCATTAGTATTACAATTGTGGCCATGAGTGGACGCTGGATCGTGATGGCGAGCCTCCTCATCTTCAGCTCAAGTAAGTGAAACCATCTCATATAGCCATGATCATTAAGTGTAAAAGTGTAACAGTGTAAAGTGTAACCCGGGAGAGATAGGCTAATCAGATGGGCTAGGTTCATTCAGTGATTCCAAGCATAGAATACTGACAGCAGGATGACAGGAGGTGGACTTGATGAGAGACTGCAGGATTATTCCCAATGTAAGACGAACCGACAAACGTCGGCACAGTGTGTATATAGTGTATTTAACGACGTAGGTAAATAGAATAGGCTAGGAATGTGTACGAGTTTAATTCAACCACACACATCCACGGTGTTACCCTCTTCCTCCGACTCCAGGACTTCCCAAAGCTTCGGCGAATTACGGTTTAACCCAGACAGTAATGCAAGCTAAGATAAGTACGAGATTTCTTGAATTACCAAGATGGTGGCAGCATACTAAACAGGGTGACGGAGAGGGATATTTACTCGCCCTCCGTCATCACGGCAGGAGATAAGTGTAGCGACAGCTAGAGAGAGGGAGAGTGGCGGAAGCGGTGGAGGTCCCTCCACGCCCCCCCTTCACGCCATAACAGTGGTGGCAGCGGCGGGATACCTTCACGCCCCCTGTCACCGCGGCACAACAATTACAAAACAAAACAAATGTAGTAGAACCTGCAAGAAAGGCCAAGGGGATCCCACAGTGCATGCGGCGCCGACAATATGGTCATACAAGATCATATTGTTGAGCCGATCTCTTCGGCTCACCGCAAGAGGTGGCTCTTGCAGAGATGGCAGCAGCGGCGTGCTCCGTTCTCCCACTCTTCATTTGTTTACTCTGTAATCCGTGGCGTGCTTACGTCATCCCTGTGTCCTATGTCCCACGCCGTCGACTGAAGTCAGCCCCTCTCTCTGCCTGGACGTCGTGGAGTGCGGATGTGTTTTCCCGCAGCTAAATTCCCTTTTGGTCAGCGCTGTAATAAATTCCTTGTTGGTTTGGCCGGTGGACTCCAGGCAGGGAGGGCCTTCCCCAGGTAAGCCTGTCTGAGCTTTGTAAGTTTCTTGATATACCGAAGGTGGAATTATCTGGTATTGCATTCCTGTTTGCCCCCTGTGTGGGGAAGTAGAGGCATTAGCGTGA
>NW_019732855.1:26577-31136 GCF_002891405.2 Cryptotermes secundus | reverse complement strand
CTTGTGATTCGAAATATTCTAGTCTCTTGTGTGCACTCATTGTAATCTTTTTTTTTTTTGAGTTCTTATGTAATAAATGTTCTATCTGTCTCAGTTACTTCTTGTTGAATTCCTTGTAATAGTAGGGAGACCCAACTATAGACTAGGGAGAGATCCCGGCTTCCAGTGAGCTGGCGTAGGGAAAACACCCCCTGGAGGGTGCATTGTAACAAACCGTGTGTATGTGTAAAATGTGGTCGGTCGCACACCACACAGAGCTACAAAAAATCTAAAGACACGCCTGCAAAATGTGTAGTCTGTGGAGGTGCACATCCGGCAAATTACATAGGATGTGAATATTATCACAGTTTATAGAAACAACCAAATAACACTAACAACAGACTAAACATTCAACACAACGCACTAACCCAAAGTCAACCAGCTCAGTTACAACTAGGAATCAGTTATTCAAAAGCAAGGGAAAATAATAACACAAAAACAACTAATTTGTTAACCAAATTTCTTGAAGAATTTAAAGCAATGTTCCAACAACTCACCCAACAAAACAGCATATATATTATACATGCTATCAGCGCTAATATTTAAATCCAATAAATTCCTTAGAATTGCACTATGGATAGCCAACAGCCTTCTGCAGCAGAAAATTGAACTAAAGATATTCCGTCGGCCCAACTTCAATGACATTATGCTGATAAGTGAAACTCATTTCACTGATTGATCTTACTTCAATATACCAAATTATTTAATATACTCCACTAATCATCCCGACACTACAGCACATGGAGGAACTGCTATATTAATAAAAAGAGCTATTTACCATTATGAGCTCCCCAAATACAAATTAAATCACCTACACGCCACAGAGATAGAAGTAAAGATGACCCAATACGAGTTAACTGTTGCTGCAGTTTACTGTCCACCAAAACACATCATCAACAAATAGAATTTTAATGATTTCTTTCAAACGCTGGGACAAAAATTTGTAGCATGCGGAGATTATAATGACAAGAACACCTTATGGGGATCTCACCTGAAAACGACCAGAGGCAGAGAATTATCAAAGACATTACAAGAGCAAAAATATTCGCACTTGTCAACAAGCACGCCGACATACTGGTCAACAATCCCAACAAAACCCCTGACCTCTTTGACTTCTTCGTTCCTAATGGAATTTCTTAGTACATGTATGTGGTACACAGTCACCACTGTCAGTAGTCATGCTATTCACAAAACACCAAGAAGTAAACTGCACAAAAATACAAAAAAAAATTGGGAAAAATACAGGATGAAACTACAAGAAGTTATAAGTCCAAATGTGAGACTAAAGAGACCAATGGAAATCGACAGCCCACTAACCTCTCTAATCAACACTATAAAACAGGCAACCCAACATGCTACACCTAAGACCACCTTCCAATATAACACGAGGAATATTCCAATTGAAATTTAAAAACTCATACCATCGAAAAGAAGATCAAGAGCAAGGTGGCATAGAAGTCAAGAACCAATAGATAAAACAACGTATAACCATACAAGTAATAGGCTAGAGTGTAAAATTAGAGGCAAGAGAAAGCTCCTTCTCTAACTATACAAGCAGCCTCAACAGATATGACAATACCATCTGCAAACCCAAGACACAGACACAAACTATAAGAAATGAAATGGCGCCGCAAACATTGTGGGCAAGAAGTAACCGCACCATGCAGGAACCTCAGCAATATTGTTAATTTACATTCTTAATTAAAATGTATACATGTAAATGAATTGCATTACTGTTAACACAAGATGATACAGAAATGACCCCAGCACCAACATAAACCAAGGACGACATATGGTTTTTCTGAGGGACAAGCATACTGCAGGTCACTTGAAACCCTCAGAACGGAGCAGGAAATAACCCGCAGCATTTTCTGGGAATTTCAATCCTTTACTTAAACGGTGCGAGTCTCTGAAAATTGGAGACCTGACAGATATGAGTCGCAATAATTTTCAGAGAGGCGTGCCGAGCGATCGTTAGCGTACCTTCATTTATTTGAGAGCTGTCAGAAAGTCCGTCTGGTACTTAGGCCCAAATTTACATTGACCTTTTTAGGAATTGGCTGAATGTAAATGAGACTAACACCAAAATTTTAGGTTCAGCCAATCAACAAAATTTCAGAGGAGAGGAAACCAGGCGTCCCCGGAACCGTCAGGACTTCGGGCTCTCCAGAGCAGACAGTCACAAAAAGGGAATAACAGGAGGGAGTCGCCTTAGTGAGTAACAGGAGTGACCACCCGGACGTTAAATAGGTGTTGGCTAAGTCCGTTACACGAATTCAAAAGTGTAATAGGTACTTCCCGTTCACATCTGCAAATAAACAGCAACAGTGTTGAGTGATGTTTGTGTTTCATGTGTTTTCTGTTTCCTTTGCGAGTAAGGCCCAGAAGTCGCCCTGAGACAGAATCTCATCCTAACGTCTGAACAGTCTCAATCCCAAACCCCAGCCTATCCAACTCCCAACCTTTGCTTTCCCCATTCCAAGTTCGTGGATTTCACCCAAGTCCACTGGCGCCCACACAAATACAAATACAAATTCAAATTCAGGGTAATTCCACACCCCAACCTGAACCAGACGACAACAAGGAAGCGGCGGATGAAAGTGGAGACCAACGTGTAGGCGAACGTGACGGCTAAATAAGTGCCGACAAACTAGTGGGGCTAGAAGTCTCACTTAGCGGTTAAACAGTTAAATAAGTGATGAAGAAAAAGCAGCTATGTTTGCAGAATATCTTGGTACAGATTTTACACAATATGATCACCATACTGATAAAGAAATAGAAAGACAAATACCTGAAAATATTAGCATTATACCAGAAACAAAATTTTTTGCAGTTAAAGAAGTGCAAAAAGTAATAGCATTCCTAAAAAACAGCTAAAAACAGCAGAAATAATCCTGATCCCCAAACGGGGCGAAAATCTTATTAGAGTGTCATCCTATCGTCCTATAGGTTTATTACCCATCATATCTAAGCTCCTCGAAAGACTTCTCTTAAAAAGAATATGGTCTGACCCAAATATAGAAGAATGGATACCACCACATCGATTTGGTTTTAGAGAAAACCACTCCACTGTACAGCAAATACAGAGAATAACACAAAAAATACACCAACCATTAGAAAATAAAGAATACTGCACATCGGTTTTCCTCGATGCAAGTCAAGCCTTTGATAATTTATGGTATCCAGGATTACTGTACAAAATAAAGCAATATGTGCCCATCACTTCTTTCCACTTACTAAAATCCTATATAAATGGTAGAGAGTTCAGAACGAGAATCAATGATAGTATATCTAACAATTCGCAATAAAATCAGATGTACAAGAAGGCAGTGTCTCAGGCCCACTACTTTATTTACTGTATACAGCAGACCTACCAGTCAATGCCAACACAACAATGGGCATATCTGCGGATGATACCGTGATCCTCTCAGCCAACACAGATCCAGCAATACCTATTTTCACTTTACAAAATCATCTAAATTAAATACAAGAGTGGACAAATACATAAAAAATAAAAATCAACGAAACCAAGTCACTGCAAGTAAACTTCAGTCTAAGAAGAGAACAATGTCCTGTAGTTTTCTTTAATAACATACAAATACCTGAATCACCCAGCACAAAATACTTACGTATTCATCTAGACAACCATCTAACCTGGATCAAATTCATTATTAAAAAAACGCAAACAGAATTATTTAAAAATCAGAGATAGCTCTCATCAGACAACAAAATCTTACTTTACAAAACAATAATAAAACCAATTTGGGTATATGGAGTGGAAATATGGGGATGTGCTAGCAAAACCAATATTCCCATAATCCAAAGATGTCAGTCAAAGATACTACGTATGATTACTAACGCCCATGGTATGTTTCCAATATAACACTCCATGAAGACCTGAAAGTGCCGCTAGTAAAGGAAGTCATAATAGGGAAAAGCAGAAGGTACCTCAACAAAATAGGAAGACATGAGAACGTACTAATTCAACCGTTACCGGAAGCACACAATGGACGAAGACTAAAAAGGAATTGGCCAACCGACCTGAGAGAGGGTTAATGAGGACTTATCTCTGGATAAGACCCCTCCAGGTCACGGGGAATACCACAGCTAATTAGCTTATAGAATCATATGTAATTCTGACTGCTAATATTATCTAAATAAAAAAAATATTTTATTACCAGGCAACAAATCGAGATTCTCCCGTCATTTCGCCTGTAAGTATGTGTAATCGTGAGAAATCATTTTCCATTTTCATCTCACTCGCGAGGCCTTTGCAGAAATGGCCTTGAATGACTCCATGTATGATTATCCGAGAACCGTTTAAGGATTTCAATTTATCTGTCATTTTCTCGGAAAAGCATGTTCAACACCAGACGAATAAGTAGGTTCATTTGGAGGCGTCACCAACAAATACAAATTATAGTACACCTGAGACCAGGCTAAGTCCATGGACTTAGCCTGGTCTCAGGTTTTTATAATCTTCATGTTTTGTGACATCGGTTTGTCCAGTGATTGAGGCT
>NW_019732855.1:21718-26266 GCF_002891405.2 Cryptotermes secundus | reverse complement strand
GGGGGGGGGTCAGTGCCATCATGCATAAGGTCACTGACGATGTTGCAGTGGGTAGGTGTATAGCTGTTCTCAAGGGCATATTCAACAAAGCAGTTGTGCCGCATCTTTAAGAGACTAGTGATTCCCGGGAGAACCAATTCGTGAGCCTGTTTTCTTCCCCTTCCTGGTCGTGAGATCCGCAGAGGGTGACGATATATTTTCTTGTTGCCATCAGTGAGCAGACTGTCTAGAAAATATGGGAGCCTCGACGTCTCACAACCCTATGGGCCTCCATGGCCTGTTACAGAGATAGCGTTACCTTTTTTTCACCTTACTAAGAGACGACTTTTGGAAGCAGACTGAGAAGACTTGGCGTGGAGAGATTTTTTGTGCAGAAATCAGCAAGAATGTTAGTTATTTTCAGTTACACCCCCTAAGTGGTCAATACATCTATTCAACAAAAACAACCCCCATCTATAGTCACTAAAAAATGTGACAATCTAATTTTTATAATATGTGAACTGTAATTTTTATATATTTATTCTGATGGAGAAATGTAACCGATCGTAATTCAGACCACTAAATATCAGTACAAATATCTGTCAGAAGTTGCTTGCAGTATGGGAGGTAAGTTACATAGCCTGCATTCGTTTGTGAGTTTGAGAAATGGACCGCTAAAGTTCGTATCACATGCTCTTGCAAATTTCTAACTATAATATACTGGGTGTTTCAAAAAGAGCTTTACAACTTTGAAAGCTTATGTAAATTTATACAGAGGACATACACAACACTTTGAACTGTCATAATGTAGCAAAACACCGAGTTTTACCTCGGATAGTTATGGTTCAATGTGACTTCAACTGGTAATGCGGCAGACGTACCACATGTAGTCAGTCTCTTGTCACACGCTACGTAGCATCTCTGGCGTCACTTCTGCAACGGAGGCAGTAATTCGAGTTCGGAACTCAAAGACATTTGCAGGCAAAAGTTGTACGAACACTCGAACGTTAACAAATCCTCATGAGAAAAAATCCAGGGGAGTAAGATCGGGGAACGAGGTGGCCATGCTATCGGCGCCCCTCTACAATCCACCGACCTGGGAAACGGGTGTTGAGGTACTCGTGCACTTCTCCAAGGTAATGAGGGGGTGCGCCGTTTCCTGGAAGTGAATGCGCCCTTCTTGGTCATCTTCGTCTAACTGTGGAATGAGGAACCCTTGGAGCATATCCAGATATACGATACCGGTAATGGTCGTATTCATGAAGAAGGGGCCGTACACTCTTTCTTTACTGAGTGCGCAAAACACGTTCAAATTTGCGTTATCACGAACATGTTCCAGGGAGACACGTGGATTTTCGCTGCTCCAGATCCTGCAGTTGTGGTTATCGACCTTACCACCGACATGAAACGTTCTCTCATCACTGAAAATTACGGAGTCCAGAAACTTCTCATCCTTTTGTATCCGATGAAACATCTGCATACAGAATTCCTTACGAACCACTCTATCTGCATCCGTCTAAACGTTTACTTAACACTCGCCACACAGAAACATTTTGGAATACCAGTTTCCCGAAACGTACGTCGCGTTGACTTTCGTGGACTTCGAACGAAGCTCCCCCTAATCTTTTCCACTGTAGCGTCAGAAACACGTGGCCGACCGGGTGGCTTGGCCTGGCGCACAGAACATCAGGTCTGAAGAAAATTCTTGTGCCAGGAGTAAATTGTAGGCATACTGGGAGGTTCCTTGCGATGCTGAGTGCGAAATATCCTTCGAACTTGTGTAGCAGGCTTCGTTTCTTCGAACCAAAACACACAACGAGCACGCTCTGCACATGTGAAAGTAGCCATCTTGATTTCAACTGCGGGAGCGCTCACGGTTGTGGTATTAGGTACTACAGTACCATGTGCGTGAAACTCTGTGTTTCTTGCTACATTATGACAGTTCAAAACGTTGTGTACATCCTCTGTATAAATTTATATAAGCTTTCAAAATGTAAAGCCTTTTTTAAACATCCTGTATATTCAAGCACCGCTTAATTGCGAGACTTGAGCGTGTGCCATGCACCACGGTCGACCCTACTTGTTTATTCTGTGTCCGCCCTTTCCAGTATTGAGTAGTCTACACTTCGTAATTCTTTGTGAATACAAAGTAAGGGGTTCGCCCTTGTCGGCGAGGAACGTGCGTATGGGCACTTCCCTTCAGGTCTTCTCCCTCGAGGTTAAAAATCCTCTTAATTGGAAATCTCACTTAGAATTCCTATGACCATCCATTAATCCTTATGGAAGAGCACAATAATTATTCAAGTTCGATGTGCGGGAAACGGTTTTATGGCCCACCCCTTACATGCTCCTTTCGGCTGAAAGCTCATACTCTTCTTTCTGGACGACGAATTAAGAGAAGTTTTGCGTAGGGTGAGAAAATATGACCTAGAACTGCAACCTGATAAATGTGAAGTAGCATTTTTATAACATGTAACTAAAGACGGTGTAAAACCTGATGAGAAAAAGGTAGAAGTTGTCAGGAATTTCCAGGTTCCCACATCCACATGGACGCTAAAAAAATTCTTAGGTTTGGCAAGCTACTGCTAACGGTTTTTGCCTAATTTTAGCAAATAGCTAAACCGTTGACACAATTGTTGAGAAAGGAACGCGCCTTATGTGTGGGATGATGAAACAGATAAGGGTTTCAATACCTTAAACAATGCCTAATAACCGAACTTTTGCTTCAGTACCCTGATTTCACGCGACCTATCTTGCTAACTACAGATGGGAATAATAAACACATTGGAACAGTACTAAGTCTAGGATCCAGACAGGACGTTCCATACCTTATGCTAGTACAACTTTAAATAGTAAAGTACAAATGTAAAAGCTATCCCTCTAACAGGCCGTAAAGGCCCATAGGGTTGAGACGTTGAGGGTCCCGCAATATCTAGACAGTCGCCTCAAAGATGGCGGTAAGTTTGTCAGCCTTACGGGCCGGCCGCGATTTACTCCCCAGGAAAATTTTTAATTCCTGGTACTCATTTCTGTTAGAGGCTGAGTCAACCCCAGGGGCATACTGCTACTGGAAGGATTAGAACAATTGAAAAAATTAAGTAACCTCATCGGGACTTTTAACTCGCAACCTTCCACCTTATAGCATAACCCTTCAATTATGCTACCGCAGAAGTGCAGAAAGGAATTACCCAGCAGTAGAAAAGGAATTGTTAGTTATTTTTGGGGGATGCAAACACTTTCGACAAAATCCGTATGGTAGGAATTTTACCATAGTCACAGATCACCGTTCCGTGATATGAATATTCAGTTTGGAGGACCCGAGTTGCAGGCTCTTAATATTGAGCTCTAACTCTATTATCAAATGATTTATAAGAAAAGTTCAGAGAACAAAAATGTAGACTCACTCAGCAGAATCCATGGAACTACACCAAGTTCGGAAAACAAAGGTAAGAAACAGGAGTCAGTCAAGAAGATAAGGCGAGGATTCTTAGATGAATGCATGAAAACCCGACAGGCGTTCATTTAGGAAGGAACAGGACATATGAAAGAATAAAGCTCTTTGTATCTTGTATCTTGGTGTGAAACGAGAAATCGAGGTTACGTTAAATGTTGTGAAATTTGTCAGAAAAAAATGATCGGGGAAACTTGGTTCCCTGGATTAACGTGGTTAAGCAGTATTAGATTAGGATTTTTATTTGAATAAATGTTCTATGTACATTAAATTTGAAAATTTATTGAAACATTATATTTACAGTACATGATTTATTGAAATTACCCAAAATGTTCAGTTTGTAGTTAGGTGAGTGAGCTGACGAGCTCGTAGATTGGTTCTGCTCCAGGTAGGTCTAATAGCTAAAGTAGGAAACGTAGTTCATGCAGGAACAATTGTCCACATTTCGACCAGAGAAACCGAAATAGCAAAGTCGACGTAAACGTCCATTATCATTACGGCTGGGTAAAAATCGTTCCCACAGTGAAGTCACCCATTGCTAAGTAACGGTAGGCTAACTCTCTCAAACTCCAACGCACAGTCCTGAACACGAATTTCTGTGAAAACAATTCACTAAGCTGATATGGTTAGGAGTGTAATTACAATGGTTCCCGACGCAAGGCAATCTCATAAGAGCAGAATGGAATCATACGGGAAGAAGGGGGGGGAGTGCCTACTATCACGGCTGCCTAACAAATATATTGTTTCTACGGTGAAGTCACCCATCACACGTCCCACCTCCTTAGGTTTCAGGCCGCATGAGCTGATGTTCTGCAGGAAGCGGAATATACCTGGCATATTATAGAAGGAAGCCCCAGGCATGCCTTATTCGTATGATAAGTGTAATGCCGTAGAATTTCGGCAACGGATTTTGGTAACGTTTAAGTATTAAGTTATCTTGTGTAAGATTTGAGGCTTTCACGGCGGTGTTTATGAAGAAAGCAGTCTTCTGGGATTTGGCACCGTGTATATGTGGTGTTAACCGACGTTTCGGAGGAACGTATCGCCCCCATCTTCAGGGTAGAAGAAAAAGTATAAGAATTCTGCAAGCGACAACACCGTGAGAAACGGTAAAGCAG
>NW_019732855.1:19805-20089 GCF_002891405.2 Cryptotermes secundus | reverse complement strand
CCCATCATGTAAAGAGGGTCATTCGCCAAGAAAGGAAAGTGAGTGAGTAAGAAATATGAGGGTAGAACAGCTGATCAGAATAGGCTCGAGAAAGAGAAAGAGACAGGGTCAGAGGAAGACCGAATAACAACAAATCAGGTAGCTATAAGCTAGACACCCCCCCTTCTCGCAGTGAATTGTGCAGGAAGTGTAAAGTGCAAAGGAAGAGGAAGAAGAAGAAGAAGAAACAAAAGACACGAACAGTCAAAGCGGAAAGAATAATGTGAAAGACACGAAGTGACAGT
>NW_019732855.1:2438-18832 GCF_002891405.2 Cryptotermes secundus | reverse complement strand
AGCAGTCAGTTATTGCAAGTTATTGCAAGTTATTACAAGTCAGTACAAGTCATCAGAAGGAAATAGCGGGAGTCATTAGCAAAAGGGAATAACCGGAGTCGGTAGTAACCTCCCGGACGTTAAATCGGTGTTGGCCCTAGTCCATTGTACAATTCAAAGTGCTGTAGTTGGGTAATAGGTAATTGTAGTGAACATCTACAATAAACGCAACATTATTGGTGAAGGGTGTTTTTTTCAGTGTTTCTCTCTCCTTGTGTGAGCAAGGCCCAGAAGTCGCCTTGAGACAGAATCTCGTCCTACCTTCTGAGCAGTCGCAACCCCAAACGTCCGCCTATCCATATCCCCACCTTTGTTTTCCCCGTTCCGAACTCGTGGATTTCACCCAAGTCCACTGGCGCCCATAAAAAATTCAAATTCAGAGCAATCCCACACCCTACCCTGAACCAGACAGCTACAAGGAAGCGGCGGATGAAAGTGCAGACAACAAAGAGGCGAAAGGTAAAAGCGGTAAGAAGTGGCACCGAACGTGTAGGCGAACGGTAAGGGCGGCAACAACAGATGTAGTAAGGAACATTCAAGGGTGACTTAGCCCGATTCTTGGTTTCAAGAATAGGGCCTGCTACACTGCTACAAAGACCAGGCAGGAAGCACGCCGCAGAGTTTTCCTGGAAATTCAGTTCGAAAGTTGACCGGCGGGATCCTTTGGTAAAGTTACACTTGACAGGTTTTGAACCCCGTAAGTCAAAAGTGGGAAGGCCAGCAACCCACGCTACTGGTATAATTTTCCAATCAGCTGTCAAAAACGACGTTAGGACTTTAAGGTCCAAAGTCTTAAATTAAAGCTAGGTGATTGGACAGTGAGAATTATGGTTAACTCCCCAATTTTGAATCGTTCCAATCAGCCGAAATTAGGGTAGTAACTCGAGGGCGGAGCTGAAGCTGTGAAGATTACTTGCTTCGAAGCAGATTCAGTCTGCGGGAGGAGTCTCTGAACAACTCTCCAAGTGACAGTCTAAAATTTAGCGTCAGTCAGTTTCATTTAAAAAGTTGAAGTTAAAACAGAATTATGTTTAAGTGTGTTACGGGAACAATCCCTGAATAACTCTGCAAAATTTAACGTGAATCTTACTTCGTGTTAAAAGTTTAAGCGAAAGTGTTACTCCTATGTGTTGTCCTAAAAGAAGCAGTCGCTAACTAACTAGCCAGGGATCCGGTCGCCAACATTTGAGCGATTTCAAGGTGATTTAAGGGATTAAGGGAAAGTGCTGTTACATGTACGTGTATATCAAGATCTGCTCATTAAACAGTGTGTGGTAGTACCTAGCCAAAAAACACTTTTACCTTTCCCGCTGACGCGAGGCCCGTGTGCACCATGAGACAGAATCCCATCGCTCTAGTGCGAAAGCAGTACCTATCACCTGTAGTTTCCGGTTCATCCCCCTTTTTTCCTGAAATGTTAGCCTTTATAATAACACCGGCCTTTTCCAACCCGCCTTTGCTTGTATCGGCGCAGTCGGAATGGTGCTATTCCTGCTACACCTGTTTCTACCTTAGGACAGTGTATGATGGCTACTGGAAGTTGTCCTCACAGATCAAACTAAGGAAGATCGGTATAGATACGGGAAACTAGCTGGGTCGGTTTGCATGTGTCTCAGGGTAGCGATGCCGAAGAAAGCGTTTTTCTGAGAGTTGAGCCAATTGACGTTTATTCACCTGCTAATTCACCACACTGTTAAGTTAATGTATTCTTAGCTTTAAGTTACAGCGTTACTATCAGCAGGCTATGTCTCGGAGCGTGCAAGGGTCACGTCCGTTCAGTTCAGAATATTGTGAAAAGTCTCCTCCTTTTGTGGAATGGCTTGCACCCCCACTCCGGGAATTCGAAAGATGGTGCTGACATATACATTTTCATCCCATTTTCCGTAGGAAGCTTGAACAAGGCAACCCAATCATACTGGCCCTCATTCACAGGCAATTGTAACAAGCTCTGACCTGTCCTTTTAGGCGCGTCCGGTTCCCTGTACCCGAGCTAAATTTATGACTGATCGTAAATGTCATGACTCCGGACTTCTTGTTTCTGCCAGAATCTATAAATTTTCAACATAAACACCGTATTGCACGTCCCAGACGATGAAATAAGATATTATAGATCACGATACATTTCCAGTAATATCGAAACATAAGACTTTTGAAATTTAAATTACCGAGAATTAATTAGAAATAAATTTCATGGTCATCTATAATCATCAAAATAAATAAGGGCTCAGAATGATCAGCGTCAACAGTAAGCTTACTGGCGCCCAGCATTCAAGTGACGAATACCCCGCAAACAATTATCTACAACAACAAAAAGGGAAGCAGAACTGGATAAGGACGCAGCAGCAACCTGCAAACTCGGCATACCAACAGTTGAGGGAACGCCTAGAGGAGCAGATGCAACCAGCAACCAAGGGGCCAAAAGAACGGTAAGAGAAGGAAGGTGGCAACAAAGGAGTGAGCGGTTATAGAGGGAAAGTGGGGCCCCATGGAAAGGGCCCAAGGTAAGGGCTAACGGTTACAGGATCTACCGATAAAAATTGTGGTCACTCATCTTCATGACTTAAAATTAGCAACTGATAGAGAAGAGGAAGGAGAGAAACTCATATCTGAGCATTAACTAAAACTGAAACACTCCAATAGAGATTATCGTTTGTCCTTTCTGTCCTATGTGGGAACGATTACTGCGATGTATATATTTAATTTTGTTACCGTTGTTGCTGCAGATGTTTCCCTAGATGCCCTAAAGTTCAGTTGAGAAAGTTAAAAAGCTACCAATGTAACAGGCCATGGAGGCCCATAGTGTTGGGAGACGTCGACGCTCCAACCTTTTGTGTAGACAATCGGTACACAGATGGCAGTGAGTTTGTCAGCCTTACTCGCCGGCCACCATTTACCCCCCAGGAAAATGCATGGTACTCATTTCTGTTAAAGGCTGAGTCGACCCCAGGGCCATAGTGAGGCTGGAAGTATTAGGTAAATAGAAATAATCCAATTACCTATGTAACCGCTCCACTGTCGTTCACTAGTTTTAGGTATCATTAAAATATTTAGTACAAGACTTAATTGCTGATAACAGGTAGTCAAGCCAGTGGGACATAGTCACTTTCTTGTTTGCAGGAATTAACTTATTCCCAGTCTCACTGTTACACAAGAAGCAACCCTGTGGCTTTTTCTTAGAATCTTGTGTGAACTCCTAGATTTCAAAAATACCCAATCAGTGGAACTAAGGGGGTGACTTAGCTGAGGAAATGACAACCGGGAACCTCAGGGTTTTCAGGGAAGTTAGTCGCCGAGTTCAATTGTCTGCCAAATTGAGCACTCAAAACGTGGTAATTTGAGAAAACCGCAGAGAGGAGCTGGACGATTAATAAGCTCAATACAAGCCGATTAAGCAACAAGAATGGTTAAAGTCGTGCCAACTGTCTACTGGCAAGGATAGTTATCCTTATAAACCCCGATTTTAATGAGAACCAATCAAATACGAGAGACAGATGGAGTAAATGTTAGCTTCTGAAATAGAGACGGCGTTAAACCCAGCTACTTCGAGCCGCAAGCTAACTACCCACAACGTGTGGAGCCGCAAGCAAACTACCAACAACGTGTGGAACAAGTTGGGCTACAGGTAATGTATAAAAAAGTGTGAAACTTCATAAGGTCATCTCACCAGAAGGCCCACCATTTTGTAATATCGTGGCAATACAACACGTGACGGATCAAGGAGTCAAACCAGTGCTCAGTTTAGTTATGAGGATGAACACTTTCCTTCATAAAATATTTTGAGCAGTTTTCTGTCTGCTGGTTCCAGCTAAGTAAATTAAGAAGGGACAATGACATATACTTAGGTCTCAGTTTGGTGTGGTTTGTTAATTTATTATAGTAAGTAGTTACTATAGGATTCTGACGATGGTGTATAACACATTCACCTGAGGACGGAAACAGATCCAGTTTCCGAAACGTCGTGTTTTTATTTGTTATCTTAAAAACCAGGACGATGGATAAAGTCCAGAAACCCAATATATCAGTAATTTATTATAGTACTTCCTATAAGTGTAAAATCGAGATTAACGGCCATGGGGATCCGTTGCGCTGACCACGTGACACCCCCTAACCGCAAGAGTTGGCACTAACTTCCCCGACAAGAGGCGGTCGCTCTATCGGTATAGTTCGATTGCGGACTACATGTAACGGAGTTACTTTGCATACATGAAAAATAACATCCAGTTGGAGGCAAACAGTTCATATCACCTCATAAGCGTTATGTTCTACATTTCTGGCCAACAAATAATAACATTTACCACGTTTACACTGTTTGTTGTTATTCACTTGAATGTGAAACGCGATATAGGTAAGAAAAGGTAGAGCTATCCTGTTAACCGACCGTGGTGGCCCATAGTGTTATGAGACGTTGAGGCTCCCAAATTTTCTAGTTTGCTCACTCATGGCGCCCGGGAACACTCCTGGTACTCATTTCTGTTAGCGGTTGAGTCACTACTAGGCCGCCATAGTGAACCTCGAAGGTTTTAAGTAAACTGAAAAAACCAATGACCTCATCGAGGATTGAACCCGCAACTTTCCGGCTTGTAGCATACGGAACACAGTAAATTTCAGGTGTACAAAATAGGTAAAATTTAACAGACTTTGTGTCGAACGAGCAGCAAAGAAAGTAAACATAAAATGCTAATTGAAGTTTCACTTCAATCTATCTGCAACTATCTGGCTTTCCCAAAGCAATTCTCCATTAACACGTGTTGTTGACTTAATTTTTCAGACCTGAATGACCCGACTTCGGCCAATGAACTGCCGAGGTTTATTGTACATCAGCAAACTACACAGACAGTATTATAATGCAGTAACCATGCATAGTTAACTGAAGGCGACCGTGTAAGCTACATATTATTTCACTCACTTTCAAGTCTGAGAGCATGTAATATATAAATCCTGTAAGCGGTAACGTAGTTGGTAGAGGCAATATGCTACAAGCCCGATGAGTTCATTGGATTTTTTTCAATTTACCTATCTTTCCAGCCGCACTATTGCCCTGGGGTCGACTCAGCCTCTAACAGGAGTGAGTACGAGGAATATTCCTGGGGGTAAAGAGCGACCGGGTGTAAGCCAGAAAAACTTTCCACCATCTATGAGCCTACTGTCTAGAAAATGTGGGAGCCTCAACATCTCTCAACCACATAGGCTTCCACGGCCTGTTACAGGGCATCTCTTATCTATTTTTTATACATCCGATTATGCATTAGGATAATGCAGAAAAAACGAACATGAACTGAAATAATGTATACCTTAAGATGAGTATGTACTATACGTACTACATTATAGTACTTAAATTTAATACAAATGGTTCAACCAACCCCTAGTCAATTACACTGAGTGAAATCGAAACATTACTATAAAGTTTGAAGGCATGTAATACCTGTACCATCCCAGTATGCAGTAGGATAATGGAGAAGACAAAAAAGGGGAATTGAGATAATATATGGGCCATTCTAAACTACTGTCATGGAGGGTTTCCTTGGCCTATAATTTTCAAAACTTCCGTGTCACGAAATGCGTGTATGTTGCAAGTTCTATTCTGCCGCATTTATTCTACAAGCAGAACCTCTTTTAGTTACACTTTCGTATTCTATCAGCAGTTCTATATCATTATTTAGTGTTTGATTTTTACTGGCCAAGTAAAGCCCGACAATAATTGAGAATCAAAGAGATGGGAGATACATAACATATTGTGATGTGGATGGCGCAACAGGAATGTGCCTCACTTCGGGAGGGTGTTCCTTATGTTAAAGTATGCCCATATAACCCCCCCAAAAAATGTTCAAAGTTTAACGGTTACGGAGATAATGGCATGAGAAAAGTGTGGTCTTCTGGCGGGCCCACGCACTGTACATGTCAGCTGACATGTCTTATCGATGTCTGTCCTTCGNGAGATAATGGCATGAGAAAAGTGTGGTCTTCTGGCGGGCCCACGCACTGTACATGTCAGCTGACATGTCTTATCGATGTCTGTCCTTCGGTGTGGTGATGACGGCTCACACTAGCCGCATACACTCGCATACAAGACTGCGCAGTCAGCCGTGTTACCTAAGTGCTTGCCATTCATGTCATATATATAGTCCTTGGAACCATAACGACAACTATGACATGGTGTGCGAGATATTTTAGTTCAATTTAATGGCTTCATGTCACCCACAAGTTACTCTGTTACTTACATTATTAACATTACAGAAACATCGTAATCCTGCCAGTTTTAATATGTATCAACAAGTGTAACACCTGTCAAAGATTCGCAATTCTCTGGCAATTATCTCCATAACCGTTCAACTTTGGACACAGGTATTTTGGGTTATACTGGCATACTTTGACATAAGGAACACCCTCCCGAAGTCTGGCACATTCTTTCTAGGACATTCTGTATATAATTTGGCCCACTGCCTAGAGAGTGGTACTTAATAAGTAAAGAATCAGTTGTCAAGGAACTTATGTATACAATGATTTCGTGTGATAACTTGGAGAATGCTACCAACATACATACACGACCCAGCTGGAACACAAACCAGTACAAGCGATGTATAACAATTAATACTATTGAGAACTCATCTACTGATCAAGTGACTAAGTTGCTGAAAGATACCTTTCTAAACATATGGAAATTTATTATTTTCCAAATCCCTTCCAGGAAATTTGAATGAATCTCTCTCTCACAAAACATTTCAATACAAAATTGTTATTGTTTGTAGTGAGATACTTAGAGACTAGCTAGAGGTTATGCATAAATTATTGCTTCTCTGAAACTTACGTTCAGTCGTCCATCAACGTGTATCACAAGATACGTCACCATGATACCTGAAAAATAATAAATAAAACGACATGAGATTGCCACAAAAAAGCACATTTACAATCCAAATATCTCACTCGTTACAGTAATGCCAATTTCTTCTCTTTAAAAGAGCAGGCCAAGCCCAGATAATTTCACAGCACGCAACCCCATAAAACTCACAGCGTTATTTCACTGCCTGTTTAGATCAGTGCAATCAAAATTAACTACACGTACTGGCTCCCGAATACACGAAAAATCGGGTATTAATTCACAAAAGCTAGCGGAAATTCTCTGATATATAGAGCAGGCGTGGGGCATTTAGTAGAACTGGTAGGAGAAACTGGAGCACACAGAGAAAATCCTGCCCAGTGCCACTTTGTCCGTCACAAATATTAACAGGCATTTTGTGGGATGGAACCCGGTGAAAGAAGATGGGTGAGCCACTAAACACCTGTGTTATGCCACGGTCTACTCTAACCCATATTTCATATCAAGTTATGTATGCTAGCAACTGTGGATTCATTGTGTTGATGATTAGAATTACAGTATAAACAGCGTGCATTCATCTACTGATAGTCTCACTGGTGAAAGGGTATATCGTATCTGTGGCTTATGAATCACACGATAATACGCACAACATGTTACACATTAAACGTAACTCGACTATCAGGACGGGATATTCGCCACTTCAATGGAAAGTCACGCAGAGCACATGGTTCCAGAATCTGGCAGACCGAGGCGGAAGCCAGCTCATATAGACCTATGAGCCTACTCCCAGTAAAGAACAACATCTTCGAAAGAGCAGTACTCAAGAGATTATGCCAGGACGTAGAAGAAACCCGACGCATCCCGGGCACAAAAACTCTACCATAGAACAAGTATAATCCGAATTGCACAGATAATAAGAGGAACAGTACTGCTATGCGGCTTTCCCAGACATCACACAAGCGTATGATAAAGTATGGAACCCAGGCCTCTTGTTCAGAATCAGAGAAACCTTCCCTATGCACACTACTGAATATTCGAATCACATCTAAAGCGGCCCATACACGTACCAGTCTAGCTCGCGAGTCCGATTCGGCTAGAATTCTGATGAACCAGACTCGTCCTTGTGTCTGTCGCAAAGTTGGGAGTCAGCTCCTACACTTATGGTGAAATTAATCAGAGTCAAGCTCGCCGAGCAAGAATCATACGTGTATGGGCCCCTTAACGGATAGACCCTCTCAAGTAAAATTCAAAGACGAAACCAAAAACTTAAGGAAAACAAAAGCAGATGTACCACAACGAAGTGTCTCAGGACCTGTCCTAATCTTATCTACGCAAGCGACCTCCTGACATCAGACAACACAACAACTGCTACCTTCGCCGATGTTACAGCAATCTTAGCCACACATGAAGGTCCAGCGATAGCCTCAATGAAACTCCAAGCCACCGTCAATAAACTTGATTAGGCGAAGAAATGGAGAATTTAAAAAATCGAAGCAAATCTACGCAAATTGCATTCATCCCACGCAACCAAACCTGTCCGACAGTGCAAATGGACCATGTTGAACCACCCCAGAAAGAAATGAAATATCCTGGCATGCATCTCGATAGAAGACTGAGAGGGGCAAAGCACATCAAAACCAAAAAGAAAACAGCTCAACCGTCGAAATTCTGCAGTGTTTCCAATCCAAGATCCTCCGACCAATCGGAACGCACCTTGGTACCTAAAAAACCACAGGATCCATGAAGATCTGCTAATGAAAATAATGCTCAGTAAAATAAAAATGTGGAATACCAAATTCTTAAGAAAATTAGAAAAGCACACAAATGCACTAGCACTGAAAATGTTAGACAATAGCGAAACTACATATAGACTGAAAATATACACCGTCATAACTCTACAAGACAGACCTGAGTAAAACCCCAATACAAGCATTCAAATTATATATAATTGGAAACAAAAACGAGTATGATTTACGACACTGGGCATAACTCATTCACGAGCCAGTACTTACTGAAGATATATATTTATAGCACTCTGCATATTATGTATAATAAATGTGTGAAAAAGATGGGATCTTAGATCGGGAATAAAGGACTTCACAGCTACTATATGTACATTATTATATTATGTACTATACATGTAAACCTGCACACAATCAGAATATACTGACAATAGGAGGACAATGACTTTGACAAATGTGAGATCTGTCCTCTCGTCAGAGAGGCCGACCCATATAGAAAAAACCTAACAGTCTGTAAGTAACTAAGACTTAGAAACTAAAACGGACGGACTGACCTACCGTCGGTCGCGATGTGACTTGTCTTTGATGTTACCTAGCAACGACCAGTGAAGACTATAACAAACTGCGAAGTTTTTGTGCGTGCCGTATTTATTTGTAGTGTGTGTAAATTAACAAGAATATTATAATCATTTGTAGTTACGATTCGTAACTTTTCAGTAAATCAAGCAATTCCAAACACAGTGTCTAGTCATTAACACATGACAAAATGTTACTTACTAGTGAACACCCCAGCAAGTCTCGTAACTGCCACCAAAACCTCCAGAAAATTCCTGAGAAAAACCATTTCTTCCTGAAACAATGTATTGAAAAAAATAGATTTATGTTTTATTACACTAATAACAAAGAAATCTACAAACTAGCTAGATTACAAAACAAAACAAAACAAATGTAGCAGAACCTGCAAGAAAGGCCAAAGGGATCCCACAGTGCATTAGACGCCGACAATATGGTCATACAAGATCATATTTTAACAAACCGAATGTATGTGTAAAATGTGGTCGGTCACACAGCACACAGAGCTGCAAAAAGTCTAAAAACACGCCTGCAAAATGTGTAGTCTGTGGAGGTGCACATCCGGCTATTTACAGAGGATGTGAATATTGTCACAGTTTATTGAAACAACCAAATAACACTAACAACAGACTAAACATTCAACACAACGCACTAACCCAAAGTCAACCAGCTCAGTTACAACTAGGAATCAGTTATTCAAAAGCAAGGGAAAATAATAACAACCCAAAAACAACTAATTTGTTAACCAAATTGCTTGAAGAATTTAAAGCAATGTTCCAACAACTCACCCAACAAAACAGCATGATATTAACCATGCTATCAATGTTAATATCTAAAATCCATTAACCTTTAAGTGCCGAAGTGCCCCGTTTGTGCCAGTCATGAGTAAGGTCGTCTTGGCTAAAGTACCCCGTTTTGGCCAGTCAGGCATTTAAACTCCGCTACTGGAAGCGCGCGCACACGCCACTAGTAGAAGCGCATGCACAGTCCTAAATATTTATTTTTAAATGTAGTAATTACCGGACTGACTTGAAGAAAACCCTAATAGAGGAATTAAAATAACACCTAACTGAACAACAGCAAATAAATATATACATATGAGTTATGCCAAAACTTATCCACAATCCAGTAATTTTATTGCAGATTCTGCACATAGGTATATTAAAAATACAGTAAAACTTGGTTATAGCAACATCGGTTTCTGCAACACCTTGTCTATTGCGTCAAATATTCAATGGTACGAACTAATTCCTCATAAAGCAACTGTTTTTATACCTTGCTTAGTACGACATGCACAAATGCATCAACCTCGTATGTAACGTCATTTTCATTCCTGAATTTCTCTGATATCGTGGGAAAGTTCGATGTGTCTGCCCACCCTCACTTTCTCTACTTGCTGACGTGACTGTCCTGGAAGAATACGACCGCGGGCTGCAAGAGAAGCTTGGGTTTTATGCGAAAACAAGGGTGTGGGGTGGGAGTGCGTGAATAGTGCAAGAGGATGCGGCAGGTTGTTAACTGCATTCCTTTCCTAGAATCTCGTCTAACAGGACCTCACATTGTCTACTTACCCTATAGTGTTCCTGCCTAAACCCAGAGAAGTGCAGTAGCGAAAACATGGCAATGAAAAGGAAAGTTTTAAGCACTGAAGAGAAAGTTAAAGTGATTCGTGAAATAGAAAATGGAAGGAAAAAAGCTGATGTATCCCGCGATTTTGGTTTGGTGAATTCTACAGTACAAACGATATGGACAATCCATATTAATTCCTCGTTAATGTTACGTTAGTCTGTATTTAACTACGCATTTCACTAAAAAATGCATCATTTTAACTCGGTTTTTGGTAGATTTCTACGTGACTAACATAAGGCTACTGTGGAAGTGCCCATTTCGGTTACGACATTCGTTTATAATGACACTATTTTTAGGTCCCTTTGATGACGTTATAACAAAGTTCTACTGTATATTGTAAAATTCGATGTACATACCTTTTTTGTTGTTACCTGCTTGATGTATATATAGGTTCAAATGAAATTACAGTATTCGATTTCACTACGAATGCACACAAAACAGATCGCGGTCGTATCTCAGCCACGATGCAGCTGTCTGTTCATTCAAATAGAAGGGGCCATAAGCTTTTACAGCTCTAACAGAAGGTCTTAACTCTGAAGAAGGGACCCCTATAGCTTTCTCTTGAATAGCCATTCTTTGATTCTTCTGATCTTCAGTCAAAAATTCGAAAATCCGAATGGTGTAAGCAGCGCTAGCAGAAGACCAAATGATTTTATTGCTTCCATCTGTTTTATGACACCAGAGACTGCTAAAATTTGTCCAGTGTTACAAACAGAAATGAATTTATAATGCAGAATAACTATGTGAAGAACTGGGAAACCATTTTTGCAGTACGCATCAAAATTAAAACAAAAAACATTGAAAATAGAGTGTAACACTTTGTATTAAAAATTTCAAATCTTCCGTTATAATATGGGACACTATGTCCTTTTCTGATATAAACAAAGATAATTCCATTCATTTATCATAAAAATTGAGCTAGATAGAGCATTTTTAAACACAATGCTTAAAACTGATTAAGCGCCTAACAGGAACGGGCATTTGAACGCAGATTAGCAACAGGCATTTAAACGAGCACCAGCAGTGGGCATTTAAATAAACCCCGGCCAGCTCAAGCTTACCACTATTTCGAAGTCCGGCGTTTAAAAGTTAAATTCCTTTCAATTGCACTATGGATCGCCAACGACCTTCTGCAGCAAAAAAATAAACTAGAGATATTCCTTCGACACAACTTCACAAACATTATGATGATAAGTGGAACTCATTTCACTCATAGATCTTACTTCAATATACCAAAGTATTTAATATAGTCCACTAATCATCCCGACACTTCAGCACATGGAGGAACTGCTATATTAATAAAGAGACCTATTAACCATTATGAGCTCCCCAAGTACAAATTAAATCGCCTACAGGCCACAGTGATAAAAGTAAAGATAACCAAATACGAGTTAACTGTTGCTGCAGTTTACTGTCCACCAAAACATATCCTCAAAAAATAGAATTTTAATGATTTCTTTCAAACGCTGGGACACAAATTTGTAGCAGGCGGAGATTATAATGACAAGAACACCTTATGGGGATCTCGCCTGAAAACGACCAGAGGCAGAGAATTATCAAAGACATTACAAGAGCAAAAATATTCGCACTTGTCAACAAGCACGCCGAAATACTGGCCAACAATCCCAACAAAACCCCTGACCTCTTTACTTCTTCGTTCCTAATGGAATTTCTTCAGAGTACATGTATGTGGTACACAGTCACCACTGTCAGTAGTCATGCTATTCACAAAACACCAAGAAGTAAACTGCACAAAAATACAAAAAAAATTGTGAAAAATACAGGATGAAACTACCTGAAGTTATAAGTCTGAATGTGAGACTAAAGAGACCAATGGAAATCGACAGCCCACTAACCTCTCTAATCAACACTATAAAACAGGCAACCCAAGATGCTACACAGTATTGAGCATGTTCATTGGTACATGCTCACCACGACAAGTTCTCTTTCCTTTTCTATATGTAAACCACAAAATGTACTTATTATCCACACTTAATGGATAGATTGTGTAATTATTGGAGTTAAAAAAAAGATGCTACACCTAAGATCACCTTCCAGTATAACACGAGGAATATTCCAATTGAAATTAAGAAACTCATACCATCGAAAAGAAGATCAAGAGCAAGGTGGCGNCACTTAATGGATAGATTGTATAATTATTGGAGTTAAAAAAAAAAGATGCTACACCTAAGATCACCTTCCAATATAACACGAGGAATATTCCAATTGAAATTAAGAAACTCATACCATCGAAAAGAAGATCAAGAGCAAGGTGGCATAGAAGTCAAGCACCAATAGATAAAACAACATATAACCATATAAGTAATAGGCTGAAGTGTAAAATTAGAGGCAAGAGAAAGCTCCTTCTCTAACTATACAAGCAGCCTCAACAGATATAACAATACCATCTGCAAACCCAAGACACAGGTACACCCTATAAGAAATGAAATGGCGCCGCAAACATTGTGGGCAAGAAGTAACCGCACCATGCAGGAACCTCAGCAATATTGTTAATTTACACTCTTAATTAAAATGTACTACATGAAAACGAACTGCATTACTGTTAACACAAGATGATACAGAACCGACCCCAGTACCAGCATACACCAAGGACATATGGTTTTTCTGAGGGACAAGCAAACTGCAGTTCACTTGAAACCCACAGAACGGAGCAGGAAGTATCCTGCTGAATTTTCTGGGAATTTCAATGCTTAACATCGACGGTGAGAGTCTTTGAAAATTGGAGACTTGACAGATACGAGTGGCAATAATTTTCAGAGAGGCGTAGCGAGCGATCGTACGGGGTTATGATGGTCACTAGTATTGGCGTGTGGTCCGAAGTAAGCTCCAAACATGATTTCAGCGAGGATATTTTTTTTTCTTTCTTTCTTTTTGCGATGCAGAAGTCAATTAGGTCTGGTATTTCCTTAGGATCAGACGGCCAGTACGTAGGTTGCCTTGTTGTTATTCAAATTTAGTTATTGTTTCTAATAGATTTTTGTAGTTCCCTGACTTTGGTTGTTGTAATTCTTGAACCCAAAGTTGTATTCATGGCATTAGAGTTTCCACCTACTAGGAATCGATTACCTAATGTCTTCAAGAAGTTGGTGTAGTAAACATATTTATTATTGTGACGTGTTGAGCTATGGCTGACGCCCTTCCCCCCACCCATCCCCCCGCCGCCAATCGTGACGCGCCGAGCGGAGCCGAAGTTAGCCGGGTCCCAGCATCCTGGCAGCTATGAAACGCGAGTCAACAGCGGTAACGTCACCGAGGGATACCGCAGTTGCTAGGCAGCAGTAAACAACTCCAGAAGCGTTGCTAGCAACACGGCACCCCGTGGCTGTTTTCTGAGTTGTCTGGAAAGAGGCTAGATAAGGAGCAGCGAAGACTATTCACAGTTAGTTCCGAGTTGGTTCCGAGTGAGTTCCGAGCAAGCCTACGAGTTAGTTACGAGACACAGTTCTCGAATTACGAGTTCACGAGTGTGTGATCAACAGTTCTCAATCTAGCCAGTGGAGAGTTCCGAGCAAGCCCACGAGTCAAGAGTGTGTGATCAGAGTTCTCTATTTACCCAGCGGAGAGTAACGAGCTAGCCACCAACCAGTCAGTTGTATTCTGGCATTTGCAGTGTAGTATTTGTGATACTGCCGATGGCAGTAATTGTCAGATTGTAATTTGGGTGATTTGTAAGTGCGAATGTGAAATAAATTCGCTATATCAAATACGGCGTGAAGTTATCTGTCGCGTTATACACACAACACGTGACATTATTATATCTGGGCGGGCAATATACTGCTGTCATTGTCAGTTCTCCTGTGCTCTCTTCTAAGGTGGCTTGTATGTTGTTGAGACTGTATTCAGCTGGTTTATAACGTTTGATTGTTTTATAATTATTGCCGTGCCTCCGTGAGCTGTTGTCAGGGTGATTTGTGCTATATAAACTTTCATTATATTTTGGTATTTTTATGTAGCTTCTGTCGGTGAAGTGAGTTTCTGAGATTAGGAGTATGTCTAAGTTGAAGTTTTGTATGAATGTCTGTATTTCTTGAGAACGTTGGCACAAACCGTTGGCGTTCCATTCTACGATTTTTAGTAGAGCAGCCGTTATTTACTTTTATTAATGAGCATCGACATAAGATTTATGAGGATATCCATCTGATCCATTAGCGCCTTCATCATTTGATGGAGTTCAGCTGGGTCATTAGAAGGTTGTACCATGACACTGGAGATGGTTCGACATTCTTGAGTTACGATGGTGTTCGGTAGTCGCTGTGTTGCTTGGGAATACGTTATTCCTGTCTGAAGTGGTCTGATTTGTATTTTTCGTTTTCGTAATGTTGAGTAGAATATTTGTTGCAATTGGTTGTGTACTAGGCAGCCTCTGTAGTTGGATGGGTGGTGATCACTGCAGTTTACGCATTTGACATTGGAATCTTTTGTTTTTCTTGGGCATTCTTCTGTTAGGTGTTGAGCCGTGTGGATCCAAGCGAGTGGCATCGCAACAGCATACAACAACAAAAAAAAAAAAAGAAATATATATATATGAGTCCACGGTCAACTTACACTCCACAAGCAAGTCCTGATGAACGTCCGCAAGGTCTGGTCGAAACCCCGGAACACAAAAGGAACGTTGACTACAGTTAACCACGGTAACTTCGTCAACCACGCTCTGCTACCACTTTGAGCCGTGTCCCTCGACCCTGTGGGTCGAGAACCCCGTTCTCCTACCCACTTAGACCCGTGAACTCCTGCTCAATATGTGTCAGGGACAGGCTCATAAGACGACTTGCTTGTACGTGAAGCACTATGCCTCCCCAAGGTCGAGTAGGGGATCTCGGGAGAGGAAACCCACTGTCGGCACTATGGGTCAAGCTGGACGGATCTGCTAGTCTGAACTAGTAGGGAACACACACAACCCAAGTATACACAAATACACTGGCGTTTCCAACATATAAATAAATGTGTATATATTGATAACAAAGGTATACAGGTGTACTCTGCCTGATGGGCGGTACTGGTCAAAACATAATCAACAATTGATACAGAATTACTCTGTGGCTAAGCGCACAGACGCAAGTATAGGCACGCCTCACGGCATCTAACAACTTTACTAGGAAAACACTTTACTCTGGCGAGCCTTAAGGGTACACAAGCCTTAAGGGCACAAAGAAATATACACTCGTATTCACACGCCTGAGGGGCGACCGGCTATTCAAGCCAACTCGACTTCAAACAAATCCATTTACTTACGCCACACGGCGTCATGATGAAAAGGAAACCAAGCACAACAGAAAGTCACTTACTGGCGTTTCCAAAATTACAAACACAAGATTAACATCGCGACTTGATACAACCTTGATCAGGTCGCGAGTGCACTCTTCCCCCTTCAGATGCTGCTCGGGCCGAAACAGAATTTCACCAGCTCAATTCAACCTAAACAAACTGAATTTAGAAGCAGCGATGTTACCTGGCTGAAGGTATCTGGGAGAGAGAGAACGATGCATTCATTCTGCTTAACCAGGAAACCTCGCATTGCTTCCAGGAGGGGGGGGACAAGGTCAGCTGACCTGACGTCAGCTAAGACTTTATGCGGA
>NW_019732855.1:0-2415 GCF_002891405.2 Cryptotermes secundus | reverse complement strand
GGGGGGGGGGACTCCAAGGAACTTCACAGAGAAGAACCGTTGCACGGTTCAGGATGCCACCCTCTCCCCAGACGCAAAAAAAAAAACACACTCACACCTCACTCATCGGGCCCACCCGCCAGCCAATTCTTAAGACTTTCCGTCGCCTTATCACTCCTCGGGCTCTGCCTGCCAGCCGGATTCAATCCGAGCACCTAGTCCTCGCTCGATTCACTACAACACAGTTGGCGGCGCATATATGCGCGGAGGTGCTCCCTTCCGGAGAGCTGGTGGAGCCACCCAGTCCATTTCTCCGGCACCACCGTCACATAACTCAAGGCCATTCGCACGCCGACAAGTCAGGAAGGGAGACCCAACTTCTAGCGGCGAATTCCCGGCCCTCAGGAGTCCGAAGATCCAACTCTTCGTTGGAGACATAACCGCAGCACACTCTTGCCGACGACACACGTTCCTCCCTGGCGGGGCCCACTCGACGTCTCACACACTCGCGAGCCGAAGGGATGGGATAGGAGGGAATAACAGCTCTGAAACACAAACCAAAAATTCACGGCAGACGCAGTATCGTCTCTGGGGGGAGAGTTCACAAACATATTTACACAAATCTCTGCTTGCAATCCTAGCCGGCTTACATTTCATGGCCTACTCTCCAACCCAATAGCTCTTCAGTTGAGACACATGAGCTTTTCGTACTAATACACCCGTATCAGGATTCGCTAGCTGAACGGTCACCTTCGTCAGAAACTTCGCTATTACAAAAGGCTCGGACCACTTCTTGTCCAACTTAGCGGAACGGTGGTGAGCTCTGGAACTCTGAGGGTGGAGCTTCACAAGCACAATGTCTCCAACCTTAAATTCTGCCTCTCTCCTCGACTCATTGTATCGCTTCGCGACTCTATCTCTAGCCTTCTTTAAGTTCCCCAAGGCCAGTTCCCAATATAAGTGAGTATCCTGAGGGGATCGCTGAAGATCGTCGTCAGTAAGTTCCCACTTCAGTCCTAAGGGATGGTTCATTTCACGGCCAAGGAACAGCAGCGCAGGCGTAAACCCGGTGCTCTCATGCCACGCAGTGTTGAACGCCACGGCAAGAGAGGGGAGATTCTCGTCCCATCTAGTATGTAGGGAACTATGATAAATAACTAGAGCCGCCTTCAGGTTGCGATTGAATCGCTCTACCTGAGAAGCTTGGGGATAATACGGGGAGGTCGTCACATGTTTTATCCCCCACGAGAAGCAGGTGTTATAAAACAACCGCGACTTGAATACAGATACATTGTCAGACACAATGCAGTTCGGAACTCCAAAACAGGGGAAATACTTCTCGACCAAACACGACACCACCGCGTCGGAAGTTATCCTCCTCACAGGATACATCGCGACAAACTTGGAAAACCCATCCAAGACCACCAAGATGGCTATATTACCACGACGACTCCGGACAATGGGTTCAACGAAATCAATAATGATTCGTTCCATCGGTTTGGTTACAACTTGACTGTCATGAAGACCAACACGAGTATTCTGGGCTGGCTTCGCCCTCTGGCGCCCTTCACACTGCCTCACGTATTTCACCACATCCGGTCGAAGACCCGGCCAGTAGAATACTTAGCTATCCGGTGTAACGTCTTAGCTACTCCCAGGTGTGCACTCAACGCTGAATCGTGAAAATACTCAAGTATCATGGCCCGCAGTTCTAACGGAACCAGATATCTATTCGACTTATTTCTCGGAGAAAAATACACAATCGTGTCATTCACCAATCTGTAATACGAAACCTGAGGATCCCGCCGTCTAAGCTTTCATACACGGCTCTGCAATACTCGTCTTTAATCTGGTGTTGTCTAATCGACTGAAATGCCGCCGGCAAATGCTGGAGAATCAACCCTGAAAATGACTGCACAGGCGCATCTTTATACTGCCGAGTTAAACAGTCAGCGACAACATTAGCCTTCCCGGAATATGAACAACATTAAACTTATACGGGGCGAGTCGCAAAATCCACCTTCCAACACGGCCTAGTTCTTTCACACATTTCAACAACCATGATAAAGCCTGATTATCCGTGTGGAGAGTGAACTCTTTATGCTCAAGATAGACGCGAAAGCGTTCGCATCCCCAAACTACGGCTAGACATTCCTTCTCATAAATCGAGTATTTCCGTTCCGCGGCTGTCAATAGCCGGCTGGCGAAAGCTATGGGAGCTAACCCTTCCTCTCGACGTTGGTTGAGAACGGCCGAAACGGTAACATCGCTAGAATCGCAGACCAAGACGAACTCCTTCGAAAAGTCTGCAACTTGCAAAACGGGGGGCATAGAAATGGCTCCTTTTAGCTGCTCAAAAGCTTGCCGTTGGGATTCTCCCCACAGAAATGCGGCGTTCTTACGCTTCAGCGCGTGGAGCGGCTCGGCCAATTTCGA